>NC_141045.1:3072500-3080000 GCF_052040795.2 Danio rerio
AATAATAATAATCATTATTATTATTATTATTTACTAGTCAAAGTAATTCAGCAAATATTATTAAATAAAGATATATAAATTTTAACAGGAAATGTATTTTCATTTGTTTATGATATAATAAAGTGGTGTTTTTTATTTTAGTTATATGTATTATTGTTTAATAATAACAGTTTTTATTATAAGTTAAATAAATAAATAGTTATTTTCTTAATTGTTTTTAAATTTTATTGGATGTCTGCATTATGTCTCGCTTTTGAGGATCATTTGGTCTGCTTTGCTTTGGCATTTAAGTGATTTGTTAACTGTGAACAGGTGTGGCTTGGGGTTCATTTCAAAACTGCATGATGCGTTGTGTAATATACAACTAATATTTATATTTGTTTGATAATCTAAACATTAAAGTGTGACAAAAATGCAAGAAAAAAAATCAGTAAGGGGGCAAAAACTATTATATTATATTATATTATATTATATTATATTATATTATATTATATTATATTATATTATATTATATTATATTATATTATATTATAATATTATTTATTATATACATATGACATGAAACAGATGTTTAGATTGCATGAATTTAGTACTGCTCATAATGAATGAATGAATGAATGAATGAATGAATGAATGAATGAATGAATGAATGAATGAATGAATGAATGAATGAATGAATGAATGAATGTGCATGGTTTGTTTGCTCTGCTGTAATGAGTACAGATGTGTGAGGTTGGTTTCAGTGAGTGCTGCTCAGGGTTTGTTGGTAGAGTCGAGTCGAGTCGACAGGCTCATATTTAATCCTGCAGTCTTTATTGAGCTTGAACAGCGTGTGAACGGAAGTGTTGTGCTGGGAAATGTGTGAAAAGCAGACACAGACCACACAAACCTCTGTCTGACACACATGCAGGAATATGAAGATGTGCTGGAAATTCACCAGAAACATCCAAGTGCTGAATTTTGATAAAAAATTAATGAAAGGAGACCTATTATGCTCCTTTTTACGAGATGTAAAAGAAGTCTCTGATGTCTCTAGACAATGTGTGTGTGTTTTATAACTCTGAAACTGACCCTTTCAGGCTTTGATCCTAACTGTGGTGTTTTGGTAACTGTCGCTTTAAATGTAAATGAGATTGTGCTCTTTTTCAGAAGAGGTGGAGCTACAGGTGCCCATGTGTCCGCATAGAGGCAGATTCAAAACCAAGACTAACGTCCTATGCTAATGAGGGAGAGATGGTCACTAGTGGGTGGAGCTTTCCCCCGGGACTGTTGCCACATAACTGTTTAAACTCCTTATCAGTGGTGGAAAGAGTACTGAAAAGTTATACTTCAGTATAAGTTCCATTACTTGCCTAAAAATGTAGTGCAAGTAAAGTAAAAGTATCTGTTGTAAATATTACTCAAAGTATGAATAAAAAGAAGACCTTTCTAAAGTACTCAAGAGTAGTGAGTAGTGAGGATTCATTTGAGTGAAAAACTGCTGGATTAATTAATTAATTAATTTATTTATTTATTTATTTGTATGTTTACTTATTTATTTAATAATAATAATAATAATAATAAAATATGTATCAAATTTGCATGAGTTTTTGTATTTAGTATTTTTTAGTAATTTTGCAGTTTTTATTTGTATTTACATTGTGTTTTTATAAGTCTTATTTTTATTAATTAAATATTTATATTATATTAATATATTATGTATTGTATGTAGTCTTATGTAACAAAATAGATATATTATGTATTAAAATTCAAATTTTCACTTCAGTTTATCAAAATATTATAGGCATGTGATATAATAAAAAAAAAAAAAAAATAATAATAATAATAATAATAATAATTATTATTATTATTATTATGTACTATTTAAAAGTAATTAAGCAAATATTATTACATAAAGGTATACACATTTTTAACAGGAAATGTATTTAGTTTTGTTTAGGATGTAGTAGAGTTTTTATTTCAGATATATGTACTATTGTTTAATAATAACTTGTTTATAATAAGTAAACTAGATAAATAAATAAATAAATAAATAAATAAATAAATAAATAAATAAATAAATAAATAAATAAATAAATAAAATAAGTTATTTTCTTAATTGTTTTTGAATTTCGTTGGGACTATCTTTAATCTCCTTATCAGTGGTGGAAAGAGTAAAAAAAAGTCATACTTCAGGTAAAGTTCCATTACTTGCCTAAAAATGTGGTGCAAGTAGAGTAAAAGTATCTGCTGTAAATATTACTCAAAGTATGAATAAAAAGAAGACCTTTCTAAAGTACTCAAGAGTAGTGAGTAGTGAGGGTTCATTTGAGTGAAAAACTGCTGGATTATTTTATTTGTTTGTTTATTCAATAATAATAATAATAATAATAATAATAATAATAATAATAATAATAATAATAATAATAACATTAATAATAATATTATTAATAATAATAATAATAATAACAATAATATTAACATTAATAATAATAATAATAATAATAATAATAATAATAAATCTATATAAAATTTGCACAAAAGTATTTTTGGTATTTATTATTTTTATGTATTTTTGCATTTTTTATTTGTATTTACTTTGTTTTTTTAATTAATTTTATATTAAATATATGTTTACATTGTTGGGTATTTTATTGATTTTTTTTAGTGAAAAAATAGATCTATTATATATATATAATTTTCTTCTCATTTGTTTTTGCATTTATCAGGATCTCGGCATTACGTCTTGCTTTTGAGAATCTATTGGTCTACTTCACTTTGTCAGGCAGGTCCTATTTATGTGAATAAATAAATACAACAGGATCACTCAATTGGATCCTCTGGAAACTGAGATGTCGGTTTTCTCCCGCTTTACTGCTGTGTTTCAGTGTCTATGCAACTCAATCCTGTGTGTGAATAAAGAAAGCGTCCGAGTGGTGAAAGTGCGTCTCTGCTTCAGTGTCGGCAGCAGCCGCATGTATAAAGACACACATGAGCAGAACAGAGCTCTGTCTATAGGCCTGCAGCATATGGAGAGCAGCACTGCAGCAGTCCTGCAGACCCAGCTGATGTACATGCAGATCCGGTTACAGCCCACAGTCTCCATTCAGACACACACACACACACACACACACACACATATATATATACACACACTCTCTCACATACACATGCTCACATGTACACTCACATATGTACACTTAAATATACACACACACATAAATACACAATCATATATACACAAACTCTTACGCATACACAAATACAAATATGCACACTCAACTATATACATACACACACTCACATATATAAACACACATATATACACATATACATATACACACACACACACAAAATCAAATACACATATACTCACATATAAACACACACACATGTACATACACACACACACATATACACACACTCACACAAACACATGCTCACATATATATACACTTAAATATATACACACACACAAATACACAATGATATATACACAAACTCTTACGCATACACAAATACAAATATACACACTCAATTATACACTCTTACACTTACATATATCCACACACACTTACATAAACACACACACACACGCATACACGCATACACACAAACAAACAATCACACACACACACACACACGCATACACACAAACAAAAAACCACACACACACACACATATATATACATACATACACAGTCACATATACACACACACACTGAAATACACACACTCATTCATATAAACACACACACACACACACACATTTAAATACATACACAGTCACATATACACACACACACTGAAATACACACACTCATTGATATAAACACACACACACACCCACGCACACACCCACACACACACACACACAACACACACACACACACACACACACACACACACACATATATATATAAATACATACACAGTCACATACACACACACACACACACTGACGTACACACACTCATTCATATAAACACACACACACACACACTTACATATATGCACACACATTCACACACACTTGCATACACACACACTTAAAAACACATCCGCGTACGTGCACACACACACACACACACACACACACACGTTTGTTTCATCATCATATTTAGAAGTGGCCAGTGGCCTAACAATAACCCTAACCTTAACCCTAAACCAACCCTCACAGAAACAACTGCACATCATCAGACACTAATAAAAATATAAGCACTTTTAATTAGCGTGGAGCAGTGAAATATATAAGATAAGACAACTGAGACCTCTCAATTACAGCTAAACCTACACACACACATGAACATTTAACCCTTAGCGGTATTGAATGGTGTGTGTGTGTGTGTGTGTGTGTGCAGCAGATGGTAAGCGCAGACGCTGTGCATTAATGCTGATGCTGGACTGTGTTCAGGCTGGAAACATCAGTGTGGCGTGAGGAATGAAGCTGACAGGTGTGTAAATGCACCTGTCTGGACGGATATATGATGAACTCATCAAACCTGACGCACACATGAAACACTGCTAATATAGCTGTGAACAGGCTGAGCTGGTCAAGTCTTCACACTCACAGAAAATAAATATACATGAACATCACTGCTCACATGGGGGTGTGTAGACAAAGCTTCCTATCGTAGGTCTTGAAGGGATAGTTCACTAAAAAATGTAAATTTACTCACACACACACATATATACATATATAAACACACTCAATAGGTATACTCAAATATACACATGCGTGTACACACACCGGCCGCTTTATTAGGTACACCTTACTAGTACCGGATTGGACCCACTTTTGCCTTCAGAACTGGCTTAATGCTTCGTGGTGTAGATTCAACAAGCTACTGGAAATACTCCTCAGAGATTTTGCTCCATACTGACATGATAGCATCACGCAGTTGCTGCAGATTTGTCAGCTGCACATCCATGATGCCAATCTCCCGTTCCACCACATCCCAAACTTGTGTGTGTGTGTGTGTGTATGTATATATATATATATATATATATATATATGCGCGACTAAGCTTCCAACCAGTGCTGATATACAGCCATATCGCACTGCTACGAGTGTGATATTGCGTTTATACAACAGTTTAACAACACAATCATGTACTTAAATAAGAAAATCAAACACGGAGGGCCCCATCATACACCCGGCGCAGTGTGGCGCAAGGCGCGGCGCAATAGTCTTTTGGTAGTTTCAGCTTGGCGCAAGAGTGGTTTTGAGGCGTTGCGCTACGCTGTTTAAATAGCAAATGCATTAGCGCTCAAATGTGCGCCCATAGGTGTTCTGCTCTAAAAAGGAAGGTGTTCTGAGGCGGACCGCTGGCGCATCGCTATTTTGAGAAACTATAATAGATTTTTCATTAGACCAAAACAAACCCGGTCTAAACTCCAGCGCAGAGTTGCGCCTCACTTACACACTGCTTAATACACACAAGAGAGCAATAAATATCTTTACATATGAAAAAATGTCAATATTAAGGATATATATAGCATATAATAAGAATAGATATAGAATATAAATATAAAGGATTAAAATATTACAAAACATATTATTTTCTAGCCTACATAAATATGAAAAATCACTGCTTTTATGTCTTCTTCATCTCGGGAGGCTTTTTCAGTTCATTCATAACAATTTGCTTTTGTATAATGTTATTATTATTAGCAGTATTATTTATTATATCCATATTTATATTTGTTTTATTAAAAACAAGCTTAGATTTGTCCACCTGTCAGGTTTTAGACCATATGGGGCACAGCATGTGTTTTAGGATATAACTCAGGTTTTTGAGCTCATTTTGTTATTATTGTTCATTTATTCGTTTGCTGAAAATTAAAACTAAATTTAGAAATAGTTTTGAAACGAATATTTGCACTTAACAAACAAAAGTATTTATTTATAGACTAATTGATGTCTGTGTAAAGGTTTCCCTATCCAAGCGCGAATGTGAAAGTAGATCCATTATCTCTCATTCTCACGCAGTAGATGCTCTGTTTAACAGTTTTTTGTTAAAAAACTGTCAACTGTGAACTGTTTGCTTGTGAAATGCTAATTTTTTCCACTTAGACTTACTTTGCGTCCTGTAAATAGCGAATGCGCTCTTGGCGTGACGCAGCTGGCTCTTAAAGGGAATGGGAGATGAGACTCTAATTGGTTTATTCTCAAAACACACCTATAACTCATTAAGAAAATAAACTCAACCTTTTAGACCATGAACCACTGCGCAAGGCAGATTTCCCGTCCTTAAATGAGCAAAAACGCGTCCTGACACGTCCTGAAAGCGTTTGCGCCCTGCGTTTTGCGCTCTGCGCATGGACCGTCAAAATAGAGCCCGGAGAGTCTAAAAACCCTTTTTTATTAGGAACTACTTTCTTCCGCCATTCATTCACATCTGCAGCTGATGTCAGAACAGCAGAAGCCGTTAATAATTTACCAGCATCACTTTAGAGCAAGTGTTTAAATGACTGTCTAAAGTGATGACAAAACAGCTGATTTTGCTCAGACTTTAAGATTATAAGGCTGAAGGTGACATGAAATGCCATCCATCTACAGAGATCTCGTCTCTCAGTGTTACAATCTACAGTATTTCTCTGTTGCAGTCGGGATTTCACAACAATTAACCCCGAAAATAACAACGAATCCACTAACATTACCAGACTGCTGTTGTGTTTGCGATAAGGAAAAACGCTAAACACGTGCAGACTTTGCTTATTTCAATCTGCCAACACAACACACATTCCTGATATGCGAGCAAATCGGTATAAATACAGCACTACAACATACAAAAGAGAGATAATAACCCGCCAACACGTCTCTGAAAACCCGGGAGACCTGGGGGGAGGGGGTGTTCCGGGTGAGGTTGAGAACAGGATGCAGCGGGTTTTGGGCGGCCGCTTCGATCGGGTACTGTACCAAAGTTGGTAACCCAAAGGTGTTTAGTTTACAGACTGTACCAAAGAGTTTTTTAGAAAGAAATAAAAACGGATGTTTGAAGGAGACTGGTCTGAAATACGAATGGTCCCATGAAAAACGCAAGTGTTGGCAGATATGCTTACCAGTTTAACATTGATTTGATCTGCTGTAGTTAGAAATCAGACTGTTATATCTTATAAGTGTAAGAGCTTATTATGCGGTTCTGTTGTCATCTTGTGGATAGAAAACGTCAACTGTTGCCGACGAGCTGTCTATCAGAAATTGTAAATATTTTAAAATAACTAAAAAAGCCTCAAAAGTATATTTGATTGTGTAACAGCAGTAATATTTGTCAAACTGTAGTGTCTGCTTGTTGTTGGCTGTATGTTGGCGGAGTAATACACAAAGGGTAAAGAGGCTGTACGGGTGCTGATATTACTTAAATATATCATGGCTATCAGCCAATCAGATTCGAGATCCAGACAGAACTGTTGTGTATATATATATATATATATATATATATATATATATATATATATATATATATATATATATATATATATATATATATGTATATGTATATACACACACACACACAC
>NC_141045.1:3082500-3122500 GCF_052040795.2 Danio rerio
TTTAAGTAGAGTAGCTAATAGCTTAGCTCACTAATTTTTTTTCAAGTAGCTTGCCCAACACTGGTTGTTGTTGTGGAATGTTGTTTTAAATATGGACAAAACAATTGTTGGGTTAAAAAAAAAGTGTAATTCAAAAAATGAAATAACAATCATATTTACAACTTGGCGCACCGAGACAGTTTTTTGCTCGCGTTTTCTGTCGACATTTAACGGCTTGCGACTAAATAACGAGCGTCAATGTGATCGTGCACACCAACGCGCAAAACGGCAGGCGCAAAAGCGTCATTTTGAAAAAAACGCCTCATGCTCGTTTTTTTTTTTTTTTTTCGACGATTTGCGTCAAAATCTTCTCCACCAATCAGATCGGCACTTTTGCTCACGTGCACGGAGCTGCTGAAGTTACAGTAACAGCACTTAGTGGCGCTCAAGCGCAAAACTGTTAACGCGAGCGCACATTGAAGAAGATGCGCAGAGGCGAGATGAACGTGGAGCTGCTTACTGCACTGGTGAACAATAATCATTTCTTCTGCTTGAACCATCCATCCTTGTTCGAGTCACCAGTAACTTTATCAACAATTGTGTGAACTTTCTCTCCTCCTCTTCTTCTGTGTTATAAGCGGGTGTCAGAAGCTTAATGTTGTAGAGCGCCATCTAACATCAAAAGAGTGATTTTGCATACTCTTCAGCTTGACGCCAGTGAAAAGCGCTTGGGTTTGAACACTGAAAAACGTCTCGTAAAACGCTGACGATAAACGCAAACGAAAAGCGTCCCGCTCAGTAGGAGCCTTAGGGCTACTTTATAGGGGAATTACCAACCTACGTCACACATGACGTCACACGGGTTGCAAAAAAAGACAAGTTGCAATAGCAAACATGTCGTGTTGTGTTGTAGGATTCCAAAATCGAAAGTCCAAAAATAGAAAAGCTGAATTTTACCGTACACCACACTGCTTTTAATGCTAACCGCCTTTGGCTAACAGCCATCATAAGAGCTGAATGGAGTGAGGACCTAATAATAAATGCTGGACTCTGCAGTTCTCAAGTTATATCAGGTAAGTTGACGCTATGCTGAATCACACATTACTCGTTTTTGATTGCAGCCATGCAATCAATCGCAAATGGATCTGTCAGACGAATGCGGCTCGCTTTAATGTTAATTTTGCTGAATAACTGTGCTTATCACTGGGTGATGAGCTGTTATAATATGCTGAAAGCATTATGTAAATAATATATATATAATATGTAATCAATATATCTTATCTCTAATACAACAACAAACTCTGAAGAATGTTGCTGGTTCGAGTCCTGTCTGGGCCAGTAGGTTTTTCGGTGTGGAGTTTGCATGTTCTCCCTGTGTTGGTGTGGGTTTCCTCTAGGTCTTTCCCCCACAGTCCAAACACATGCAGTATAGGGGTATTGGATGAACTAAATTGGCCTTGGTGTATGAGTGTGAATGTGAGAGTGTATGGGTGTTTCCCAGTGCTGGGTTGCGGCTGGAAAGTCATCAGCTGCGTAAAACACATGCTGGTTAAGTTTGCGGTTCATTCCGCTGTGGCGACCCCTAATAAATAAGAGGCTAAGCCAAAGGAAACTGAATGAATGAATGTTTTAAAATGTGTTAAAAGAACAACTTCTCACCGTTAATCTGCACTTTGGAAATATTTGAAGCAAAAATGCAAATAAGCAACTCCTCTCCTGGAAAACACCTGCAGTAAAGTGAACTCATCTTAAATCTGAGGGATCTGGAGGTCAGCCAGCAATAATATTCCTTCAGTGCGTCTCTAATGCAGCTCTGTGTGATCACAGTATTTCAATCTCAATGTTTGACTTCTTAAAGTTCAGACGCAGCGCCTGAGATTTCATGAATGGAAAGCCTGATTCATATTTCAGATGAAAGCTGTCACAGCTAAAACAACAGTGATGTACTTATAAAGGAGTTATTTCTAAAACGTTGGAAGAAATGGATTGATCACTGCAACGTTAACAACTGCTGAATGCACTGAATCTGAGACAATGCAACCCCCCTCAAATGTTGCATTATTATTAATATTATGTTTTGTATTTGTTTATTATTTCATGCTGAATATTGAAAATTTTTTATATTTTTGAATGTAAAATGGGCTGTTGTGCAATTAAAAAGGTTCAATAAAAATAAAGTAATAATAAAAAACAACAACAGTAGGTCTGGTCTGAGCTCAATGTCATCAAAACATGCATTCTTTTTTTTTTTAAACAATATTATTATACATTTTGTCAGCTTGCATATTACTACATTTTGCACTTATTACGATCATGTAGGCACAGCAAACATTTTACATTCCAATATTGATCCCAA
Organism: Danio rerio; assembly: GCF_052040795.2. NCBI lineage: Eukaryota > Metazoa > Chordata > Actinopteri > Cypriniformes > Danionidae > Danio > Danio rerio. The sequence continues at coordinate 3,084,836 of NC_141045.1, forward strand.
CACCCCATCCCCAAACAAAAGAAAACAAGAAAAAAATAATAATAATAACAATAACATTAATACAAGACAATTAATTAAGATTAAAATTATGATATTATAATAGTTATAATAAATAATAAATTAATAAAATACTTCTACATTAATAAATAATATGAATGTAGTAATAAACACACACACATATATATATATATATATATATATATATATATATATATATATACATATATATATATATATATATATATATATATATATATATATATATATATATATACATACACACACACACAGACATATAAATATATATATTAGGGGTGTAATGGTTCACAAAAATCATGGTTCGATTCGGTATGACACAGTGGTGTCGGTTCGGTATGTTTTCGATACAGCAAAAAAAAAAAAAAAAAAAAGCCAGAGGATTTCTCTGATTTTAATTTACCGGCCCTATTATTAGTTAACAATAATAACTGTTCTGCTCCAAGTGTGCCGCAAGCCTGCGTTTGAGTGAAGGTCTCGGCCGTTAGATCGCCCCCTGGGGGCTGGCTGCAGTACAAGTCATAAAGCCCGCCTCCTCCGTGTTAATGAAGGAGACTTGAGCCCAAATAAAAAAAATTATTACACTTGCAATAAAAAGTCCCGAAAGATGGTTCTGGTCGATTAAGGCGCTGGTTATTGTGCTGAAATAGGTGCAGATCTTCATTTTTGTAAACAGTTTGTTTTTAGCAGTAATTTAATGCTGGGCGTGTCATCGTGATTGACAGCGGTGATTGACAGTTTCTCAAAGCAGCGCGTCTGAGCTTCGGCAGGAGACTGAAGTGTTATTATTCGATTTCTGTGTTATTTTACTATGACAAAATGACTTCAGCAGTAAACTACAGTTTCTGACATACATGATCCTGGTGGAACACTGTTTATTCGCTAAGGTCAGGGCTTTTTTCGGGCTTTATTAGTTTGCTGATACACGCCTAACCACCCAGATAGCAAAATACACTCGGGCCAGTTCCAGCTAGATTCTCGCCTGCCGGAGACTTACCCCTCAGACTGACTACCTCTGCTGGACCTACTCCGGATGCCTGGACTCACTGCCCGATTCCAGCCCGAGTCAATCGAGCCAGATGCGGCGGCCGAGCGAGCCGGCGCTGCCGCATACGAGCCGGAATCAGCCCGCGACGGCGCGAGTAGGTTATGCGCTGCGGCCCGGAGCTGGCGCGATTGAATATATAAAACCCTCATATTTGTTAACGTTATTACATCCATCTGTGTTGATATGACAGCAAACGCATGCTGAGCAGTTCGGGGGGCGTGGTTGATTTTACATAAAGCGTTTGGTTGGAAGCTCGACTCATTTTCGCGGCTCCTCCTCTGGCTCCATCAGACAGTCCTTCTGCGCATGTCAAGGCTCCAATTTCAGCAGTCTTTTGCGACAGTTTGTGCCCGTCAAGCAGGCGTTTTGCCCTCAAAACGTTCAATGGGAAAAGGGGCTGTCGCGTCGTCCATATTTTTTTACAGTCATTGTTCTGCTCACACAGGTGCTGTCTGATATTGCACAGATGATATTGATCATATAACTTATTATTTTTATACGTCATCTTAATTGCAGTAACGGTCTTTTCCTGACCTGCAATATTAGTTTCATCTCAGTGAATGCATGCTCTTTTGCGATGGTGATTGCGGTATCAGTCGCACGACTGACAGCCTCGTGATGATTAAATGAAGTAATAAATAACGTTAGAACATCTCCTGCTTAATGTGTAGAGAGAGTGGCAAACACTGTTACCTGAAAACTCCAGTCCACCGGCTTTAGAGTAAATGCTTTAGTCATTTTCATAGCGGACGTTAAACACTGGAAGTCTTTTATCCACTCTTCGAAAAGAATAAATGATTACATGATCACTGATCAGATGTGCTATTATTATAAACTTTAGGTGGCTTCTAAAACTCAATCTGTCAGTGTTGTTTTCATTCTCTCAGATCCAGACTTACATTTTCGCGGCTGTAGCTCCCTGTCATTTGTAACTGAGTGATTGACAGCTGATATAAACCAATCCATTCGCTTTCTGTTCTAGCGCAGTGGGCCAATAAGAAGAGCTTGAAGGCGGGGCAGGCATTGCGGGCTTTGTTTATTACAAGTTGACATGACAACTCTTTTAAACCATTTCTGAGCACTGCGTTTGGCATTTTTAGCTGCAAAGACGCTTTATGTGTGAATGCTTTCTAATTCCTAAAACTGGTCGCACAACATTAATTTTATGCACTCCCAAATATTTTTTGACGTTGCAAAGATAAAATTTTGGGCGCATATGCGACCAAAATGGTCGCAATTTCGAGCCCTGTCTCATATCCACAGCTATAAATGAACCGAAACCAAAGTGTTCCCAAACGCCAGACCAGCTGTTGGTTACAGAAGGATTACAAAAACTTTATAGCCACTTTGCAAGCTAGTGCAGCGTTTGCCTGACTGGAGTAGTGCTTGGAGGTGGGCGGGGAAGGCAGCATTGTTGCCTGTCACTTCATTTGGGATGCCTTTTAAGTGTTGTTGCACTCCGAAAGTCTTGTACTAAACAGTTCAATACGAATATGCATATAGTTACACCCTTTATATATATATATATATATATATATATATATATATATATACATATACATATATATATATATATATATATATATATATATATATATATATATATATATATATATATATATATATATATATATTTCAGATGGAAGTGCCATCTGAAATTTCCATCGAAAATGAAAATTTTTTTCGGCCTCCTTTGTTTATGTTGAGATATTTCACTTCAATGACCGGGAAAAGGACTTCATAAAAGTGATATTGCTGAACATACACACAGGAGCCTGATAAAAATGCTCAGTTTAGATGAAAATTGCAGATTACACCGACTAGAGATTTTGGCATCGAAACTTTTCATATATACATACATATACATATATACACATATACATATACATACACACACATGCATATACAGACACACACACACACATTTACACCCACACATATATATATATATATAAATTAGAGAAAAATTAAGAGCAATTATATCCCAGTTTTCATTGACGCAAAATAAACAAATTATTTGTATTATGAAGGAAAATGATGTTTTAATGAAGTAATAAATAGCTTCAGTAATAAATGAAGTAATAAATAGCTTCAGTATTATAAATTACTAAAGGAAACATTAAAAAAATGTAATGACGGTCTAATTAAGAGGAGTCATATTCAAATGTATATATTTATGGCAGTGTTTCATATACATTTTTAAAAATATGAAAAATTATTCAAGTAATATATATTACTGTGATTATTTTTCAAAATAGAACTAACAGAGCAAATAAAAACACTGTAAAACAATCACAACAAAATGAAGAATTAAAAAAAGCCCTCTAAACAACCTAATTAAATTTAAAAAAATAAATTAAATTTATTTATTTTTTAATTATTTAAAAGTGTAATATGAAAATTTAATTTGGAAATTAAATCTGAAAATTAAATTAAATTAAGCTATACATATTTTGTGCCGTTTCCCATTGCTGGGTTGTGGCTAGAAGGGCATCCGCTGTGTAAAACATATGCTGGATAAGTTGTCGGTTCATTCCGCTGTGGGGACAAAGGGACTAAGCCAAAAAGAAAATGAATAAATGAATGAATTTTCTGTGTCAGATTGATTAGACATCACCATTCTTTCATAATCATTCATCTCTTCCTTACACACACAAACACACACACTAAAAATAATAACTGGGTTACAAAACACACTTGCCAAACAATAGTGGAGAAAACATCCTTTTTTCTAAAAATTGCTGTGAGAAGTGACAGACATGAATGAGCTTTAGTCATGAGGAAAACCTGCTGAGAGTTTCCACATGCAGAACTGACATGTCAGGATTTCACTGTGTGAAACGTGTGACCAGCTCCACACCAGCTTTAACACTCCAAAACTGCTTTGTTCATGCACATTTAAGTAATAAAAAATTCAAGAAAAACTTTGATAAATTAACAACTAGACAAGAAGGCAAAATAAGAAAAAAAGGCACCACTTTCTGATTTTACTATGTGACATATAAAGTAAAATAAAAAATAATAGAAAAAATAAAAAAATAATGAGAAAATGTTAAAAATAAATTATATATTACAAAGATTAATTATAATTAAATTATATTTAATATATAATATAATATTTTAAATGATGCTACATGAAAAATGTGGAAGCTCCAATCTAAATTTACTCCTGTTTTGTGCAATAAAAAAGTTCAAAGAAAAAAATCTCGAAACAATCCTAACATAATCTATGTGAAATATAAAGTAAAATAAAAATGAGTGAATATGAGTGGTAATATGTTTACAAATTTAAATAATGAGTAAAACATTAAAATTTAAAAATATATATAAAAATGAAATAACAAAATTACAAAGTATGCTGCATGAAAAATGTGGAAGCGTCAATCCAATTTTACTCCTTTTTCAAGCACTTCAACGTTAAAAGACAAAAAGTATATAAAACAATGCTAACTTCATAACCCACTAAAACACAGTATACATGCATGGTGGCACTTTCCTGTGGGTCGCCTGTCTAATCAATGCTTGGCTATGTTTATGATGCAGTATAAGCGGATTTCTGCTGATTTTCTGACACGTGGCCAGAAGAGCTAAATCTCAAAGGAATGAAGTGTGGACTGTGGAGTAGCTGATGGTCAGATTACAGCGCTGTGGAGAGTTAAGCCTCAGGCCAGACACAATTACTTCCACACAGACTGAGGTGGAGGAGGAATGACAAACCACTGTAAACTAGCACTGCTGCTTACTCTACACACTCAGCTAGCAGAATCATCACTCAAAATCCACTTCACTGAGAGATCACACAGCCCATATTCAGCTGACAGGCCTGAAAAAGCCCACTGATGCACCCTAGAGGAGCAGATATAGAGAGCAGAAGATTTATAAACAGCCGCAATCTGGAAACAATGGCCTAACAACACCTGGAAAACACCCACAACACTATAACACCCATCAGCAACAACCTAACGCCTATTAGCCACACCCTAAAAACACCCACAGCACCATAACACCCATTTACAACACTCTGACAACACCTTGATACCTATTAGCAACACTCTTAAAACCCCCGCAGCACCATAACACCCATTAGCAACACCCTGACAACACCCACAGCACCATAACACCCATTAGCAACACCCTAACACCTATTAGCAACACCCTAAAAACCCCCACAGCACCATAACACCCATAAGCAACACCCTGACAACACCCACAGCACCATAACACCCATAAGCAACACCCTGACAACACCCACAGCACCATAACACCCATAAGCAACAACCTAACGCCAATTAGCCACGCCCTAAAAACACCCACAATACATAACACCCATTTACAACACCCTGACAACACCCTCACACCTATTAGCCACACTCTTAAAACCCTCACAGCACCATAACACCCATTAGTACCACCCTGACAACACCCACAGCACCATAACAGCCATTAGCAACACCCTAAAAACACCCACAGCACCATAACACCCATTTACAACACTCTGACAACACCCTCACACCTATTAGCAACACCCTAAAAACACCCACAGCACCATAACAGCCATTAGCAACACCCTGGAAACACACACAATGCCCTAACACCCATTAGCAACACCCCGAAAAATCCACAAAGCCACAGCAAACCCTGACAACAACCTGAAAACCCCCACAATGATGTACCAACCACCTAGTAACACCCCAAAATCACCTACCGCTCAGTTGAAATGAAATAAATATCATTAGTAACACATTAAAAAACACCCACAACACTCTAAAACCTACCAGCAGCACACTAAAAACATCCACAACAAGCTATACACCATCAGCAACCATTTAAAAACTCCCACAATACCTTAACAACCATCAGCAACAACCCTAACACCCACAATATCTTATAAACTATCAGCAAAACTCTAAAAACACCCATAATGCCCTAGCAACAATCAGCAACACCCTAAAATCACCCACAATGCCCTAGCATCCTTCAGCAAAACACAAATGTCTCAAAAATCAGCAACACCTTAAAAAACCACAATGCCACAGCAATCATTAGTAAAACCTTAAAAACAGACGTAATGCCCTAACAACAATCAGCAACAGCCTAAAACATCCACAATGCCCTAGAAACCTTCAGCAACACCCAACATGAAGGTTTCACCCTAAAAACACCCACAATGCCCTAGATAACTTTAGCAACACTATACATTCCCTAACAACAATCAGCAACAACCTAAAAACACACACAATACCAAAGTAACCATCAACAACATCGTAAAAATGCCCACAATGTCCTAAAAACCATCAGCAACACCCAAAATGCCCTAACAACAATCAGCAACAGCCTAAAACACCCACAATGCCATAGCAACCATCAAAAACACCTTAAAAACACCCACACTGTCATAACAACTATCAGCAACCTCTTAAAAACACCTACAATCTCCAAACAACAATCAGCAACAACCTAAAAACACCCACAATGCCTTAGCAACCATCAGCAACCTCTTAAAACACCTACAATGTCCTAACAACCACCAGCAATACATTAAAAAATCCCACAATGCCTTAACAATCATCAGCTATATCCTAAAAACAGCCACAAGCAACACCCTAAAACAACCACAATGCCCCAGAAACCATCAACAACACCTAAAATGCCCTAACAACATTCAGCAACAGCCTAAAAACACCCACAATGCCACAGCAACCATTAACAACCTCTTAAAACACCTCCAATGTCCTGACAACCATCAGCAACCTCTTAAAAACACCTACAATGTCCTAACAACAATCAGCAATACCCTAAATTCACTCACAATGTCATAGTAATCATCAACAACATCTTAAAAACATCCACAATGTCCTAACAAACATTAGCAACATATTAAAAACACCCACAATGCCCTAGCAACCATCAGCAACCTCTTAAAAACACCTACAATCTCCAAACAACCATCAGCAACACCCTAAAAACATCCACAATACCCGGGCAACAATCAGCAACACATTAAAAAACCCCACAATGCCTTAACAACCATCAGCTACATCCTAAAAACAGCCACAATGTCATAACAACCATAAGCAACACCCTAAAAACACCCACAAGGCCCTAGAAACCATCAACAACACCCAAAATGCCCTAACAACAATCAGCAACAGCCTAAAAACACCTACAATGCCCTAGCAACCATCAGCAACCTCTTAAAACACAATGTCATAACATCCATAAGCAACACCCTAAAAACACCCACAATAGCCTAGAAACCATAAACAACACCCAACATCCCCTAACAATAATCAGCAACAGTCTAAAAACACCTACAATGCCCTAGCAACCATCCGCAACCTCCTAAAAAATCCTAAAATGTCCTAACAATCATCAGCAACACCCTAAAAACATCCACAATGCCCGGGCAACAATCAGCAACACATTAAAAAAAACACAATGCCTTAACAACCATCAGCTACATCCTAAAAACAGCCACAATGTCATAACAATCATAAGCAACACCCTAAAAACACCCACAATGGCCTAGAAACAATCAACAACACCTAAAATGCCCTAACAACAATCAGCAACAGCCTAAAAACACCCACAATGCCCTAGCAACCATCAGCAACCTCTTAAAACACAATGTCATAACATCCATAAGCAACACCCTAAAAACACCCACAATGGCCTAGAAACCATCAACAACACCCAACATCCCCTAACAACAATCAGCAACAGTCTAAAACACCTACAATGTCCTAGCAACCATCAGCAACCTCCTAAAAAATCCTAAAATGTCCTAACAATCATCAGCTACATCCTAAAAACAGCCACAATGTCATAACAATCATAAGCAACACCCTAAAAACACCCACAATGGCCTAGAAACAATCAACAACACCTAAAATGCCCTAACAAAAATCAGCAACAGCCTAAAAACACCCACAATGCCCTAGCAACCATCAGCAACACCTTAAAAACATCCAAAACACCCGGGCAACAATCAGCAACACATTAAAAACACCCGCAATGCCATAACAACCATAAGCAACACCCTAAAAACACCCACAATGGCCTAGAAACCATCAACAACACCCAAAATGCCCTAACAACAATCGGCAACAGTCTAAAAACACCTACAATGCACTAGCAACCATCAGCAACCTCTTAAAAACACAATGTCATAACATCCATAAGCAACACCCTAAAAACACCCACAATGGCCAAGAAACCATCAACAACACCCAAAATGCCCGAACAACAATCAGCAACAGTCTAAAAACACCTACAATGCCCTAGCAACCATCAGCAACACCCTTAAAACACCTAAAATGTCTTGACAACCATCAGCAACACCTTAAAAACATCCACAATTTCATAACAATCATCAGCAACACAATAAAAACACCCACAATGCCCTTAAACCCATTAACAACACTGAAAAAACCACAAAGTTACAACAACTCTCACCAACAACCTAAAAACACTCTGACAATACTCAGCGTTGTAACCAGGCACGTGCACACATAGGACTCAACCTGTGTAGTGCACATGCCCTTTTTAGTCTTGGATAGAAAGTGCCCTTCCAAAATGATCAAAAGTGCCCCCGCGACGCGGCACACCTTCTGTCCCGCGGGCCTGGTTGTAACTAACAATCTAGCAGCCTCCAAAAAATTGCCAGTAACCCCACAACAATCAGCAACACTCTAACAACAATCACTACTCTATAACAACCGTAAACAACACTGAAACACCCGTAACAATGCAACAACCATCTAACAACTCCCTTAAAACACACACAACTCCCCAACAACAATCCACAACACCATGGAAACACCCATAACGCTGTTACAATCATCTCACAACAAAAGTTACTCACAAAATATGAAAAAATGCTAATTTACAGACATTTTTTACTGTGTATTCAGACCCCACAACAACATTTGTAACAGCACAGCAACTCCAGCATAGCGCCTAATCAAGCAAGCATATTAACCATTTAAAATTATTCAATACATACAATACAATGAAAAATAAATCCACCATATCCCCCCCAAAACCATGACTACTCTTCAGTATAGAGGCGTCTGTGTGCGAATGTACTGAGCGAGCTAATTGGCCGGTTCAATCAGGGTCCAGACGTAAACAAACGAACACTGCATCAGCACAAAGAGCCTCACACACTCACGCACAGCGCAACACTTTGCTCGCATACACACACACACACCTGTGTGCAGAAAGAGGCTTTGTGCGCCTCTGGTTTGATCTGACGCTCGTCCTGCACATGTGGAACAGATCAGCTGATTAGAAGCGTGCCATTAATTCTGAGCCAGGCCGCTCGCTGCATGGGCTGTTTCTCTTTTTATTCCTTGAGCAAGATACTATTCCTGCTTTGATGGATAAATATTGTTGCGTGCAAAAACCAACTGTTGAAGTCAGAATTATTACCCCCCCTATATTTTTTTACCCACTTTCTGTTTAACGGAGAGCAGATTTTTTTTCATCACATTTCTAATCATAATAGTTTTAATAACTCATTTCTAATAACTGATTTATTTTATCTTTGTCATAATGACAGTAAATAGTATTAGACTAGATATTTTTCAAGACACTTCTATACAGCTTAAAGTTACATTTAAAGGCTTAACTAGGTTAACTAGGGTAAAGTTAGGGTAATTAGGCAAGTCATGGTATAACAGTGGTTTGTACTGGAGACAATCCAGAACTAATATTGCTTAAGGGGGCTAATAATATTGACCTCAAAATGGGTTTAAAAACATTAAAGGCTGTTTTTATTTTAGTGGAAATAAAACAAATAAGGTTTTCTCCCGAAGAAAAAATATTGCAGGAAATAGGGCTGCTCGATTATGGGAAAAATCATAATTACGATTATTTTGGTCATAATTGTAATCTCGATGGTTCAAAACGATTATTAGGTGAAGTCAAAATTATTATCTCTCCTGTGAAATGTTTTCTTTTAAATAAATAAATATATATATATATATATATATATATATATATATATATATATATATATATATATATATATATATATAAAACGAGGAGACTGACACGGAGGGATCCATTATGCAGTATTTATTAATCACAACTTCACTCAAACACACAACATGCACCAGAGTGCACACACACATCCACAGTAGTAGTAAGGGTATCAAGAATGATGATGAACAGACACAGAGTGAGTTACCAGGCATGAGTGGAGGGTAATGAGCGAGAAACAGAGTTCGTGTATCAGGCTTGGGTCGAGGGCAGGCAGTGAGTATCAGAGTCCGTATATCAGGCGTGGGTCGTGGGCAGGCAGAGAGAATCAGAGTCCGTATATCAGGCGTGGGTCGTGGGCAGGCAGAGAGAATCAGAGTCCGTATATCAGGCGTGGGTCGTGGGCAGGCAGAGAGAATCAGAGTCCGTATATCAGGCGTGGGTCGTGGGCAGGCAGAAGGCAAAGCAAAGTAAGAGACAGGCTGGAGTCGTACACAAGTGATCAGGCTGGGAATAACGCTCAGTAATGCTGGCCGGGGCTGAACAAGACTTCGCACTGACTGAGTGTTTGAGTGCGGCTTATATGAGGTACGTGGGTCGTTAACATGATTCAGATCAGGTGTCTGCGCAATCAGTGATGGATGATGTAATGCTAAAAGTCCGGAGATGGTGGCCTCTGCTGGCCAGCGAGGGGAATGACCGGGACCGAGTCGGTGACAATATATATATATATATATATATATATAAATATTTCCAAAATGATGTTTAACAGATTCAGAAATTTTTCACAGTATTTCCTATAATATTTTTTTCTTCTGGAGAAAGTCTGATTTGTTTTATTGAGCAGGAGCAGGGGTAGAAGGGCGGATTACATTTTTTAATTCTAAAATAACTAATGGACTAGATAACAACTAATAATAATTCTTTCCATTTATATTTTATAAACTGTAAAAAAAAAATGCTGGGTTCCACACAATTTCTTTAAGTTGTCCCAACACAAATCGATCAAGTTACCTTTATTGTTTTTAACACTTTAAGTAGATCAAATGTAAAACAATTAAGTTAACCCCAAAACAAACTCAAGAAATTTTTTATAAACCTCATTGATACATTCCTTTTATTTTCGTCTTAGTCCCTTTATTAATCGGAGGTTGCCACAGCGGAATGAACCACCAACTTATCCAGCATATGTTTTACGCAGCTCATGCCCTTCCAGCCGCAACCCATCACTGGGAAACACCCACACACACACTTACACTACGGCAAATTAAGCTAAATCAATTCCCCTATAGCGCATGTGTTTGGACTGTGCAACCGAAGCACCCGGAGGAAACCCACGCCAACACGGGGAGAACATGCAAACTCCACACAGAAATGCCAACTGACGCAGCAGCGACCTTCTTGCTGCGAGGTGATCATGCTAGCCACTGCACTACCATGACAAAATTTTTAAAAAATCATTATTTGAGTGTACATTATATACTTACACAAACAAATCAGCAAATTAAAGTGTTAAAGAGAAAAAGTCTAACAGGTTTAGAATGACATGAGTGTGTGTATGATGAACACTCTCTTTAATATTCATGAGTATCTCATTTGAATATTCTGCCCCTCCCACACGGTTTCTCCATAAGCTGAAGTTGTCCTGCATCACTAGTGAATCGACATGTTCGACCCAAACCAGAAGCAGAAAGACTCAGTTGCTGACGATTCCTGTCCCTACTTGGGATTCTGAGTGGGTCTTCAGACGACCTTCATCCAACACACGGTGCCAATTACCCAGGCCAGGCCTTCACAAACTACTCATTTTAATGCCCGGAACATCCATACACACACAAACACACACAGAGAAGAGGAAAAAAAGAAAAAGAGCGCAGCTATGCAAACAGCTATAGGTGAATCCTCTAAATGATGGTTTTGTCTGCTTTAAGCAAATCTCTGTTAAGTGTGCATATGAGCGCCAAGAGTTTGGTCACACAGCATGTTCACATCTGCGCTTTCGCTCCTGTCAGTCTATAAACACTGAGGAATATACGGAGAGAACGACAGATGGGTTTAAAGAGTGACATCTGGATTAAAACCAAGAAGAAAAGCTAAAGTTGGATGATAAGATGCTGCTGACAGCCACGAGGACTATTCAGATTCCCAACATAACAGCAGTGCAGGGGGAAATGATTCATTAGTTCAAAACAATAATTCAGATGAATTCTTTGATTCAAATGACTGACATGATCGAGACGATCTGCTGCAGTTCAAACCGAGCATCAGAATGGGGGAGAAAGAGGATTTAAGAGACTTTGAATGTGGCATGGTTGTTGCTGCTATGTTTGAGTATTTCAGAAACTGCTGATCTACTGGGATTTTCACGCACAACCATCTCTAGGGTTTACAGAGAATGGCCTAACAAAGAGGAAATATCCAGTGAGCGGCAGTTCTGTGGGCACAAATGCCTTGTTGATGAGGTCAGAGGAGAATGGCCAGACTGGTTCCAGCTGATAGAAAGTCAACAGTAACTCAAATAAGCACTCGTTACAACCGAGGTCTGCAGAAGAGCATCTCTGAACACACAACACGTCCAACCTTGAGGCGGATGGGCTACAGCAGCAGAAGAGCACACCGGGTGCCGCTCCTGTCAGCTAAGAACAGGAAACTGAGGCTACAATTCACACAGACTCACCAAAACTGGACAAAAGAAGATTGGAGAAACGTTGCCTGCTCTGATGAGTCTCCATTTCTGCTGACACATTCAGATGGTCGGGTCAGAATTTGGCCTTAACAACATGAAAGCATGGATCCATCCTGCATTCAACGGTTCAGGCTGGTGGTGGTGGTGTAATGGTGTGGAAGTTGTTTTCTTGGCACACTTTTAGTACCACCTGAGCATCGTGTCAACACCACAGCCTACCTGAGTATTGTTGCTGACCATGTCCATCCCTTTATAACCACAGTCATCTTCTGATGGCTACTTCCAGCAGGATAACGCACCATGTCATAAAGCGTGAGTCCTCTCAGACTGCTTTCTTGAACATGACAATCAGTTCACTGTACTCAAATGGCCTCCACAGTCACCAGAGCTCAATCCAATAGAGCACCTTTGGGATGTGGTGGAACGGGAGATTGGCATCATGGATGTGCATGAATATTTCCAATAGCTTGTTGAATCTATGCCACAAAGGATAAAGGCAGCTCTGAAGGCAAAAGGGGTCCGGTACTAGTAAGGTGTACCTAATAAAGTGGCCGGTGAGAGTTGAAAATGTCAATAAAAGTCACTTTTTTCCAACTTTTAAACATCAGAAGTTGTTAAAGGGAAGATGAAGGACTCTTAACCCAATTCAAAAGCAAAAATAAACGAATAAATAAAACATGAATGACGAAATATGAAAAACTAACAATGTGCAGATGTTTACTAAATGTGCATTCGACACCTAGGTTATGTTTTTGATGTGAAGTACGCGGTTTAAAAACAAGCTACAACAGAAAACGGTCTCTGGTTATGAGGAGAGGAAGAGAAACAATTCCTGACACCACAAAATCCACCCAATAAAAAAACCCAACATGTTTCCAATGGCAGGGTTATTGTGCAATTTCACACAGTTTCATTGTCCGAGGGGACGAGCGACTACAGCAGTTCCCATCCGAGCGGAATAACTTGCAAACAGAGGAGTAATGAATTCCGTGTGCCAGAGAAGTGGAGCGAGAGGGGGAGACACACACACACACACACACACAGCTGGCTCCTCCAACACTCTCTGTCAGGCCTGGAAAGCACAGTGACACTGACATTTCCACTTTCTCTTAGGTGTTTCCCGTGTCGAAGGGTGGAAAGTTGAAATCTCACTGGCATAAACACTGGTGAAGTAATTATATGTGCGTGTGTGTGTTAGTTGTACTATAAGGGCATATTTTCCCCAGGCGTTGCCTAAATCAAACTAAAACTTCATGAGTTTAAATGTCTATTTAAAGAATTAGTGAACTTAAATTCTTGTATTACTTATAGAAAAACTATTAAAAAGTATATAAAAGTTAAACAAAATATAATAAATGTAATATAAAAATTATAAAATAATGAAAATGTATTAATTATATTATTACAATATATTTGTTTTTAAATATCTTTAAAAACTCAAATATATATTTTTTAAATTGTTTATTCAGTGGCTTCCATATTATTTAGCCTATAATAAAATTAATAGTTAATAAATATAACCAATGTAAAGTAATAAGTTTATATTAAATAATAATTAAATAAGTGTAAAAATATATATAATTATAAAAACTATGAAAATTTATAAATTAATATAAATATTAGATAAATTATTATAGATATTAGAATCATTATTGTATATATAAGACAAATTATCATAAATATTAAATAAATTATTACACATATTAGATAAATTATTGTAAATATGAAAATTTATTATACATATTTAATAAATTATTATAAATATTACATAAATTATAATATTAGATAAAATATTGTAAATATAAGATAAATTATTATAAATATTAAATAAATTATTACAAATATTAGATAAATTATTATAAATATTGGATAAATTATTAGAAATATTAAATAAATTATTAAAAATTTTAGATCAATTATTATACAAATTTAAAAATATATTATGAATATTAAACAAATAATTATAAATATTAGATAAATTATTTTAAAAATTATATAAATTATTATAAATATTAGATAAATTATTGTAAATATTAGATAAATGAATATAAATATAATTTTTTATAAATATTAGATAAATTATTTTAAATATTAGATAAATTATTATAAATATTAAATAAATTATTGTAAATATTAAATAAATTATTAGAAATGTTAGATCAATTATTATAAATATTAGATAAATTATTGTAAATATTAAATAAATTATTAGAAATATTAGAACATTTTTATAAATAATCGATAAATAATGCAAATATTATATACATTTTTATAAATATTATATAAATTATTAGAAATATTCAATTATTATAAACATTAGATAAATTATTATAAAACATTTTATATATTACAAATATTAGATAAAACATTGTAAATATTACATACAGTTTTTGAAATATTATTTTTTATAAATATGAAATAAATTATTATATTTATTAGATATAAACTAATAAAAAATACATTGAAATAATATATAATAAGATTTATAACAACAATACTTTGAAATAAACACAATAGAATAACTACATGTAAACATAAAAATTACTAAGATTTTCCTCAACTCATTTAATCAAAACAATTACAAGGAAAATAAACAAGTACACACACACACACACACACGCACACACACACACACTATAATATTTATACACACACGTATAAGTCATGATGAGATGCAGTAAAGCCACAGCGCAACCTGCTGGAAGATGGTGATAAATAAATCTATATATCTGATAAATATTTTTGTCTGTATATAAACACCACACAACAACACACCGAACAGACCTCAAAGCCTCATTTCCAAAGCAAATCTACATCTAATCTAAATAAGATGTGTAAACACGCAGCAAATACACCAAGACATCTGTTAGAGTGTGTGTGGTTTTTGTTTATTTAGCGTTAAACACCTAGCTGGATGCTAATGCCAGCTGTCTGAGAGGAACACAAGCATACACCTGACCCGACAAAATACCGTCTTTCCGTCCACAGCTACCAATTACTGGGTTAGAAAGGTCAGCAGAAAAACCTCCAGACACGTGGAGCAAGTCTGAGACCCTTTAGTTTAAGGAAAGGGATTTGAGCACTAAGCAGATCGCTGTTGTTTTAGTGCTGCAAATGGCTGACAATCATTTCTAACAAGACGACGAAAAGAAAAAAAGCATCATGATCAATTCCACTTTTAACCCTATAAAGTCTGTGATTCTATATATGCATTGCTTTGAGTACATTTCATTGCACGTTTTAGCTGACAAATCCACTAGAGGGCGCTGTCTACATTTTTACGAATCAGAAATATGTTACTTATATACGTTTCGGATGACAAATCCACTAGACAACAGTTTACAATTTTTAATAATCTGAAATGCCTTACTCTAGCTATACATTTCAGATGACAAATCCACAAGAGGGTGCTGTCTACATTTTTCCGAATCAGAAATATATTACTTATAGTACGTTTTGTTGTGCGTTTCAGATGACAAATCCACTAGAGATGCGCAGTTTACATTTTTACGAATCAGAAATACGTTACTTATAGTACCCTTTGTTGTACGTTTCAGATGGCAAATCCACAAGAGGTGTGCAGTCTACATTTTTCCGAATCAGAAATACGTTACTTATAGCATGCTTTGTTGTACGTTTCAGATGACAAATCCACTAGAGGGCGCTGTTTACATTTTTATGAATCTGAAATTCCTTACTCTTGCTATACATTTTAGATGGCAAATCCACTAGAGGGTGCTGTCTACATTTTTCCGAATCAGAAATATATTACTTATAGTACGTTCTGTTGTGCGTTTCAGACGACAAATCCACTAGAGGTGCGCAGTTTACATTTTTACGAATAAGAAATTCGTTACTTATAGTACCCTTTGTTGTACGTTTCAGATGGCAAATCCACAAGAGGTGTGCAGTCTACATTTTTCCTAATCAGAAATACGTTACATAAAGCATGCTTTGTTGTACGTTTCAGATGACAAATCCACTAGAGGGCGCTGTTTACATTTTTATGAATCTGAAATGCCTTACTCTTGCTATACATTTTAGATGGCAAATCCACTAGAGGGTGCTGTCTACATTTTTCTGAATCAGAAATACGTTACTTATAGTACGTTTTGTTGTGCGTTTCAGATGACAAATCCACTAGAGGTGCGCAGTTTACATTTTTACGAATAAGAAATACGTTACTTATAGTAGCCTTTGTTGTACGTTTCAGATGGCAAATCCACAAGAGGTGTGCAGTCTACATTTTTCCGAATCAGAAATACGTTACTTATAGCATGCATTGTTGTACGTTTCAGATGACAAATCCACTAGAGGGCGCTGTTTACATTTTTATGAATCTGAAATGCCTTACTCTTGCTATACATTTTAGATGGCAAATCCACTAGAGGGTGCTGTCTACATTTTTCAGAATCAGAAATACGTTACTTATAGTACGTTTTGTTGTACGTTTCAGATGACAAATCCACAAGAGGTGTGCAGTCTACATTTTTACGAATCAGAAATATGTTATTTATAGTACGTTTTGTAGTAGGTTTCAGATGACAAATCCACTAGAGGGCACTGTTTACATTGCTATGAATCTGAAATGCGTTAAGGTTGTCAAATTCACTAGAGGACACAGTTTACAATTGAATGAATCTGAATTATTGTATTTATAGTACGTTTTGTTGACATTTCAGATGACAAACCCACTAGAATCTGAAATACGTTATTTATAGTACATTTTGTTGTAGGTTTCAGATGACACACCCACTAGAGGGCGCTGTCTACATTTTTGCGAATCTGAAATGCGTTCATTTTGTTGTCTGTTTCAGATGACAAATCCACTACGTTGTCCTGTACGTTTCAGATACACATCCTACGACGCGTCAACTTAAAAAGTAAATGTAGAAAAAAATGTACTTCAGAACTGATTTAGCCTAAAAAATAAAACTAAAACAAACAAAACAACAACTTAACAGCAAGGAAGAAACATCAAATTAAAAGATACAGATTGCCAAAAACAATTCAAATGTGCAAAAAACTAATGTAAAAACTTCAAAACACTATACAGATTTTTCAAAAAGCAAGTGATGTTATTAGTCATTTTTTCAGGTGAGCTTTTGATGGTTTTATAAATTGTTTATTATTATTAAATGTTACTTTTTTTTCTTTTTCAAGACTACCTAATATGATCATTGAGCTTTTGAGATTGAAAAAAATATCATAATAATTGTTTAATATTTCAGGCTTCGCATGGTTAATTACTAACTGACCAACCGTTATACATGAAACATCACTAGACAGATGGAAACATGTTTCAGTGTGTGTGTGTGGGTGTGTATGTGTGTGTGTGTGTGTGTGTGTGTGTGTGTGTGTGTTTCATACTGCGCCTATAGCAAAAACAAACACAATCTCTTCTGATCTTTTGTTTTTCTTGGCGTTCTCCGGATGAACTCTGATTTACCAGAGCAGCTAATAAGATCCTTCATGATCCGCCGAAGGAAATGATGTCAGCGCTGACCGATGACTTCATTGCGTTTATTTTTAGACGTTTTCATCTCACTGTGACTCAGACTCTTTGAGCTGCATTTACTCATTCGTTAATGACTTCGCTAAAGGATACTGGACTTGAGCAGCAAGTTTTCAAGTTTGAGTCACCACTTTACATTTCAGTTTAAAGACTCTAATTAATAAATAATAAGGAATAATTATTAACTATTATTTAATAAAATTCTCTCACTATCTTGAAAGCGTAGATTAAAAATCCAAATGGTGAAGGTCACACCAACAGTACTGCATAAGCTTCAGTCCAAGGGGTGGGGTGGGTTTCAGGGGTTAAATTTTCAGTTGTTTTTTTTTTTTCCTCTCTTAACTATTTTATTTTATTCTATTACAGATATTTTTTATTGTTTTTAATTTTTTACTTGTTTTTATGTGTGTGATATTTAATTTGTTTATTTCGTTTTTGCAAAAAAAAAAAAAACTTGAGATGCTGTAACATCTGCTGTAATGTTGTGCAATGCAATGCAATAAATATATTAATAAAAAAAATTAAATAAAAAAAAATTTCTCCAATTAAGAATACTGAAGTTAGTTAAAAATAAACAGATGCACATATAATTTAGTTATATCGTTTACCAGTGAAATTTAAATTCATTTTCCTTCAGATGAGTCCCTTTATTCATCAGGGGTGAATATGAGGAATGAACCGGCAACTATTCTAGTATCTGTCTTACACAGCGGATGCCGTTCCAGCTGCAACCCAGTACTAGGAAACACCCATACACACTCATTTACACTCATACACTACGGCCAATGTAGTTCATCAATTCCTCTATACCACATATGTTTGGACTGTGGGGGAAACCGGAGCACCCGGAGGAAACAAGTACATGCAAACTCCACATAGAAATGCCAACAGTCGGGATTGGAACCAGTGACCTTCTTGCTGTGAGGTGACCCTGCGGCATCCATATCCTATTATATGTCTTTAGGTTCTATCAAACCTCTTCAGATGCTTTAGAACACAGCAGCACGAGTGGTCTTTAATGAACCTAAAAGAGCACATGCTACTCATCCGTTTGCACTGGCTGCCAGTTTCAGCTCGCATCAAATTCAAAGCTCTGATGTTTGCTCACAAAGCGACATCTGGCTTTGCTCCTTCTTATCTGCTCTCACAGATGCCCTCCAGAAACTTGCGTTCTGTGAATGAACGTCACCCCGTGGTTTCATCCCAAAGAGGGAAGAAAACACTTTTCCAGAACGCTCACGCTCAATCTGCCCAGTTGGTGGAATGAACTCCCTAACTGCATCAGAACGGCAGAGTCACTCGCTGTCTTCAAAAAGAGACTGAAAACTCAACTATTTAGTCTCCACTTTCCTTACTAATATGCAATTCCCTCTCTGACTCCTCCACTAACTACAAAAAAAAACTAATGTTTTGCTTCTTACTCTGTCTTTACACACCTAAAACTTGCCTACAGCACTTATTCATTGTTGCTCTTATAGTTGTGTAAATTGCTTCCTTGTCCTCATTTGTAAGTCGCTTTGGATAAAAGCGTCTGCTAAATGACTAAATGTAAATGTAAATTTCATAGAGTTTCATATGTTTATATATTAAATATCCTGTTTTAATTTTTAAAAAAGGCTAGACATCTTAACTCCAACTGCCTATCCAATGCATAGGTGAAACCCTAACAAATAAAAAGAGCTCAAAACTAAACTGAGGGCCTGATGATCCTGGTTTAACACACACACAAACCTGCGGTGGATTGCTGGGATTAACTCATTTCATTGTTTCTTTTCAAAGGGTTTAAGAGTTTCCTTATAAGGTGCGAGAAACATCCAGAGGAGCCTCACACATGCGTGCACACACACACACACACACATACTTGTACAGCTATTTATATGAGGATTTCCCATAGATTTATGGATGTTTTTACTGTACAGACTGTATTTTTAAACCCCTCCCGCTAAACCCAACCCTCACAGGAAACAATCTGCATTCAGGGCCGGAGCAAGCTGAACTGCCGCTCTAGGCAGAGGACGGTCACGCCGCCCTCAACCCCAATGTGAAAATGAAAGTGACCGGTTATGAAAATGAAGTGAGGTGTCGCGGACCTCTTTTCTGCCGCCCTTTGCGTGGATATAACTGAGGACTCGCGGCTGCTGAGGGAGGGAGGGAGGGAGGTGTCACGGATGCCGGCCTCTCTATGCTGCTGCCCTATTCGCGGATATAACTGAGGACACGCGGGTGCTGATGGAGGTATCGCCTATGCGCGAATATATCTGAGGACGCGGGTGGTGAGGGAGGTGTCGCGGACATAATTGAGGACGCGGGTGGTGAGGGAGTTGTCACGGACATAACTGAGGACGTGGGTGGTGAGGGAGGTGTCGCGGACATAACTGAGGACGTGGGTGGTGAGGGAGGTGTCGCGGACATAACTGAGGACGTGGGTGGTGAGGGAGGTGTCGCGGACATAACTGAGGACGTGGGTGGTGAGGGAGGTGTCACGGACATAACTGAGGACGTGGGTGGTGAGGGAGGTTCACGGACATAACTGAGGACGCGGGTGGTATGGGAGGTGTCGCAGATGCCGCCCTCTCTATACTGCCGCCCTCTTTATACTGCCGCCCTAGGCGCCCGCCTAGGTCACCTCTATGGACGCGCCGGCCCTGTCTGCATTCTTATATTTTGGAAGTAGTTCATTCTGTGTGATTTAAGAGCCGTTTCCCTCTAAAATGTCCCCACAAGGTCAAAATGTACTCTTCTGTGTGTGCTACATGTGAGTAAGGGGACAAACCACCTGTCGGAAACACCCTGGGCCCAATCATACACCCGGTGCAATAAGACGCAAGACGTGTTTGGTGTGATTTGTTGCTATATTCATAAAAGTGCAACCCTAATTTTCCTGTTTTGCACCATGTTGTTTAAATAGTAAATCCGTTTGCACCACTTTGTGGACTCATGGGTGTTCCGGTCTAGAAAAGAGGTGTGTTAGGCACATTGCTGGCGCATTGCTATTGTGAGGAACTAAAATAGACTGCACAATTGATCAGCTGAAAGCAGGTCTAAAGTCCAGCATGGAGCGCATTATTTATGCGACTATGCAGGTCCAAACGCTTACACATTGCGTAAAACATGCATGATGTTCAGTAATACATTTACGGATATATTTACAGATGAAAAAGAATAAAAGGATTAAAATATTACAAAAAATATTATTTTTACATCAATATAAAAACCACCGCCTCCATCTCGGGGCTTTTTTCAGTTTATTGATGGCAATTTGCTTTTGTATAATGTTATTATTATTAGCAGTATTATTTTTTATATGCATATTTATATTTGTTTTAATAAGCACAAGTTTAGATTTGTCCACCTGTGGGGTTTTGGAGACGTCTGCATCACCATATGGAGCATAAGAACAGGACGTGTTTTTGGAAATAACTCAGTTATTTGAGTACACTTCTTTATTATTGTTTATTTATTCCTTTGCTGGAAATTAGAACTGAATTTAGAAATAGTTTTGAAGCAAATCTTTGTACTTAATCAAAATTATATATGTTGGCTAATGGGTGTCTTCAGTGGAGTGTACAACACTGTTTCCTTACTCCATGAAAGAGAGAAAGTAAAGAAGTTGAATGGAGGAGGCTCGTTCTTTTTCCTCGTGCTGCAGATGTTCTGTTAATCTGTTTTCTCTCTAGTGAAGTGTTCAGTTTTTACACTTACAAAGTCACCATGTAAATAGCAAATGCACCATGTCGAGAAGCAACTGACTCTTAAAGGGAATGAGAGATGATTGGTTTATTTTCAAAACACACCCAAAACTCATTAAGAGAATAAGCTCAACCCTGTTAGACCATGTGCTCTGGCGCAGATTGTATTTTTCCATCCTTAAAATAGCAAAAGTGGATTCGGACATCCCCTAATGCATTTGCGCCCTGCACTTCAGACTTTGCGCCTAGATTGTTAAAATAGAACCCACTGTCTTCTCTACATATGCACCTGGCACTTCTCATAAAAACAGTAAAGCACAATATTACAAAGACTCAATAAGATATGAATAAAACAATAGAACAGAGTTTTAAACTTTTGGGGAGAAAAATTAACTCATTTCTAATAATTGATTTAATTTATCTTTGCCTTGATGACAGTAAATAATATTAGACTAGATATTCTTCAAGACACTTCTATGCAGCTTAAAGTGACATTTAAAGGCTTAACTAGGGTAATTAGGTTAACTAATCAGGTTAGGGTAATTAGGCAAGTTATTGTATAATGATGGTTTGTTCTGTAGACTATAAGGAAAAAATATAGCTTAAAAGCGCTAATAATATTGACCTAAAAATAGTTTTTTAAAAATTAAAAACTGCCTTTATTCTAGCCGAAATTTTCAAAAAATGATTTTTTTCCAGAATAAGAAATATTATCAGACATACTGTGAAAATGTCCTTGCTCTGTTAAACATCATTTGGGAAATAATTAAAAAAGAAGAAAAAAATATTTAAAGTGGGCGAATAATTTTGACTTCAACTAAATATATATATATATATATATATATATATATATATATATATATATATATATATATATATATATATATATATATATATATAACACTTAGTGTAATGAAGCATTGATTCCTCTGAACACAAGGGTAAACTGTGCTGGGAAACAGCATCAGCTCCACATCTGTGAGGAATATGGAGGATCTGAAGCACAGAAAACATCTCAAAGAGACACACAAACAGCATGTTCAGCGTAATACACTTCCATTTCGTTTGATCAGTGTGCTAATCTTCTGTGAGCGAGCAGATCCAGACACATTCTTTCCCTGAATGTTTACTTTAATCAACTATGAAATAAAAAAATAAAAAAGTTTGTTTATTGTTTTAATAGTAACTATTTTAAATAGATTGTTATTGTAAAGTGAGAACAAATATACAATTTTAAATAGAAATATTAAAGAGAACTATATATAGATGTCTATGAAATGCCATAGATGCTAAATTAGAAAAAAACTACATTAAAAACATTGGATTATATAATAGCACAATTATAACAATATAAAATAAACATTTACATATACATTCAATGTAATAATCAAATCATACGAATTATTATTATTATTATTAATCAAATCATATCAAATATTATTATTAATCAAATCAAAATAAATATTATTATTAATCAAATCAAAATAAATATTATTATTATTATTAATCAAATCATATTAATCATTATTATTATTATTAATCAAATCATTGAATATTATCAATTAAATCAAAATATTATTATTAGAATTAATTAAATAATATTTAATATCATTAGTATTCAAATTATATTATTAATAATAATAATAATAATAATAATAATTATTATTATTATTATTTCTATTATTCAAATCATTAAATATTATTGTTATTATTATTATTAAAACAAAACATGTTAAAATATTATTATTATTATTAATAATATTAATAATAATAATAATAATAATAATCAAATCAGATTCAATATTATAATTATTATTCAAATAATATTGAATACTATTATTATTATTATTATTAATCAAATCATATTAATTAGGATTGTTATACAAAAATCTACAATAAAAATATTATTAAATTAAATAAAGTATATTTAAATATACAATGTAAATTTAAACAAATAGAAAATTAAAACAAAATATAATCTAATATGAACAATCATGATAAATATAAAAAGTTTAACACATAAAATTATAATAAAAATAAAAACAAAAATATAATTACTAAACCCAAATGATTATGCTTGCTGCTAAGCCCCACCTCCAAATGAGTCCATATATGGTCAAGCCCCACCCACTGCCTCTGCTTCACTAAACAAGACAAAGCTTCATTCACTTACAGGTGTGTCCTGCTGTGTGTGTGTGTGTGTGTGTGTGTGTATGTGTGTGTGGTTGTGTGTGTGTGTGTGTGTGTGTGTGTGTCTACGGAAAGAAAAACACGCACACACAGATAGAGGGAAATACAGAAGCATCTGTGTGTGTATTTGGGCTCATCTGTGTTTAAATCTGAGCCTCCGTCATCATTTCATCTCAATCCAACATCACTAACAGGGCGTCCCATGAAAACACGAGTCTGTTTCTGTCGTCTGCGCACACACAAACCCAAATGAGACTCAGACCAGCAGCTCAGGTGTTTTCGGCTGGTGTTTGTACAGGTGCAGCAGTGGACGACCATCAGATGCTTTAGAGGAAAACCTGAAACTCCACTCTTTGATGCTTGTTTATTCACACATTTCTGAGCGTCAGCTTTAAAATAACACACATGAGCTGAATGCTTGAGCTGAGGAGAGTTGAGGAATCTTTGTTTTTATTAAGGCTTTATTTTAATATAATTAATTTAATATATATAATAATTTTTGTTTTGTTTTATTTAATTTAATTAAATTTTTATTTTGTTAAGCATGACAAATAAATCTAATATTAATATTACACAAGCGGTTTAATTTTTTTTTTATATTGTTTATTTTATTATTTTATTTTAAATAGCATGATGAATAAGTCCAATATTAATATTTAAAAATTTGATTTCTTTTTAAAATTAACAAATTAATTAATTCATTAATTTTATGTATTGTGACAAAGTCGCAATACATAAAAAGAATTATATTCTAAAATAATATTAAAAAATATTTAATTAATTATGTATGTATGTATGTATGTATGCATTTATTTATTTATTTATTTATTTATTTATTTATTTATTTATTGTAGCATGACAAATACCTCCAATATTAATATTACAAGAATAGTTTTATTTCCTTTATTTATTTTTAATTTATTTTTTATGTATGTCACATAAGCCCAATATCAATATTACAAGTTATTTTATTTATTTATTTATATATTTAGTATGAAAAATAAGTCCAATACTAATATTAAAAGAGTTGTTTTATTTATTTATTTATTTATTTATTTATTTATTTATTTATTTATTGTAGCATGGCAAATACCTATCCCAAGAGTAGTTTATTTATTTATTTATTTAATGTAGCATGGCAAATAAGGTCAGTATTAATATTACAAGAATTGTTTTTATTTATTTATTTATTTATTTTACTGCATGTAGCATGACAAATAAGATTAATACTAGTATTACAAACATTGTTTTATTTATTTATTATAAAATAACTTTAATTTAATTTATTTTATTTTTTATTTAATTTATGCATGTCAAATAAGCCCAATATTAATAATACAAAAGTTATTTTATTTAATGAAGCATGAAAAATAAGTCCAATACTAATATTAAAGAGTTGTTTTATTTATTTATTTATTGTAGCATGGCAAATACGTCTTATATAAATATTACAAAAATTGTTTTTATTTATTTATTTACATTTTTTGTAATATGACAAATAAGTCCAATACTAATACTACAATAATTGTTTTATTTATTTATTTATTTATCTATGTATTGATCTATCTATTTATTTATTTATCTATCTATTTATTTGTTTATTTATTTATTTAATGTAGCTTGGCAAATTAATCCAATATTAATATAAAAAGAGTTGTTTTGTTTTGTTATGTTTTATTCCATTCAATATTGTTTAATGTAGCATGACTAATAAGTTTAATATTAATGTTACAAGATTTGTTTTATTTGATTGTATATTGTATAAAAGCAAAACTATCAATTTTAAAAAATATTGAGGGGACTGTTTTGCTGATTACTTTGTTGATAAATAATTCAGTGGAGAACTTTGGCCGTTGTTTATTCATGTATATTACGTTTTCTTAAAATCATGGTTCTTGTTTAAGTAAGGACCGTAACATAATCGGGGACTCATCCGGGATAACACCTACTATTTAGGACAGATCGTTTATATACAAAATGAGGACACATCAAGAGAATCATTAGAAGGATCTGAAAAAATAATGTTTGGTCTATTGCGTCTCACTTTCTCCCTTGGTTTCTAATTATAATATAGATTAATATTAATAAAATATTATATTTAAAAAAATCAGTTTTTACTAGATAATATTTTAACTTTTATCTTCAATCCTATTTTGAAAAAAAATAGTAATAAAATAATAATAGTTAACTTTTTAATATTGTTATTACCATAATTAACTACCTTATAGTTCATTGAAATATTACAAAATACCATTATTTTCATTTTATTGTTTATATATTTAAGATTGGGTATTCTTCAAGACAAAGATAACTGAGGTAAGAAACTCTGGTTATTTATAGTAACTAAGGAATCATCTGATTGGTGCATGCAGGACCAGCCAAGGTCAATCATAAGCACGTGATCCTCTCAAAGTTATTTTAGAAATAAACTTTACTAAGTGTGATCTTCTGGACTTTTAATAGTGATAATGTTCTGAATGTTCACTAATGAGAATGTTCACTCAACTTATTTTTCTTGCTTGTTCAAACTACTTAAATAAGCTGAAGCAGCACAATTTTTGAGAATTGTTTTGGGACAACTTTATTGTTTTATGTTCAATCCACTTAAATTTGTAGAAACAATCAGGTTAACTTAATCGATTTGGGTTGGGACAAACATGAATACAGTGTAGTAAGAATAGCAGGAATGGCCGGAATATTTACTAGTAAGTGTGTTCTACATGTTCCCTAGTAAGAATGTGTGTTCTGAATGTTCACTACTGAGAGCTGATGGGATTGCCGGAGGTCAGAGGTTGAGCTCAAGCTAAATAAACACACCAGTGCTGCGTCTCATTCTCTACAAAAACACCAATATCCGGAGTTTATTTATCCTCCTCGTATTCTTGTGGCATTGACGGCCCGCGAAGAACAACAACAAAAAAAAAGAGACAGGAACAGAGAGGAAACAGAAAAGATACCATGTAACTTCTGAGTGTGCTACACGTGAGTAGGTAGGACAAACCACCTGTAGGAAACACACCGTCTCCTCTCTGTATGCACCAGGCACTCTCATAAAAACACAAAATGTTACAAAGACTCAAAACGATCACAACAAATAAAATAAAACAATAAATAAATGAATAAAACAACAGAATAGAGTATACGCTTTTTAAAAATGTACATTACATTATGTAACTGCAGATTAGCCATGTATACGCGAGTTCACCGCACGTAAGTTTTTCTGATTTTGATTTTAATGCAATTTTGTAAAGGTGCTTTGCAACATCCAATATTGTAAAAAGTGCTGTACAAATACACTCGAACTGAATAGGAAACAGCCACACAGGAAACTGAATTCAGACCGGCAACAAACAGAAAAGACAGGCGATTCAAAAATCAGACAGGAAACTGACAGCAAATGGATACGATTCAGACACAAAACAGAAAGGAGAAAGATTGGAATAAGATGGAAAACAGATATTGGAACAGATGTGGACAGAGGGTTAGGAAACAGAAAGGGAATAGACGGGAATCAGATGGGAAACAATACACAGAAGAAAGAGGAAATTGATGGAATTGAGAGATGGACACAGACAGGAAAGAGAACAGAAACAGACAGGAAGCAGAAATAAGCGAGCAAAGAAACAGGAAACCAATGGGAAACATACAGAAACAGACAGAAATAGAAAAACAGGCAGGAAGCAGACAGTAGAATAATGAAAATTAGACAGGAAAGTGATAGAAAAGACACAGGAAAAAGAGAGGAATTAAACTAAAAGATATGGGAAAAGGCAGGAAACCAACTGGAAAATGATGGGATTCAGAGAGGAAAGAGATATGAAAGAGATGGAAATAGGACAAATAGGAAACAGAAAACAGGAGACAGAAAACAGAAAAATCTTGAAAACAGACTAGAGAGAAGTGGGGGAAAAGACATGAAGCAGACAGGAAAATGATGGGATAGAAATAGACAAAAATCTGAATGAGAAGAAATGAAAACAAGACAGGAAAAAAATAATATCAAAACAAGAGGAGATGAAATAAACCAAAAGGAAACGGACAGGAAAATATTTTGGAACCGATGTGGATACAGAAAAAAACTGATGGAACAGAAAGGAAATAGACGGGAATCAGATGCGAAACAATAAACAGAAGAAAGAGGAAACTGATGGAAGACAATGGAATTCAGACAGGAAAGAGATGAAAATCAGATGGGGAAACAGAACAGAAACAAACAGGAAGCAGAAATGAGAGCAAAGAAATGGGAAACTGATACAGAAACAGAAATGGGAAAAACTGTAAACAGACAGAAAATTATTAAAATTAAATGGGGGGGGGGGGGGGGCTACAGAAGAGAAACAGGAAACAGACATGAATCTGAACAAAAAGAAATGGGAAATACAGGAAACAGACAGGAAACCAACAGGAAAATGATTGGATTCAGAGAGTAAAATAACAGATAGGAAACCGATGGAAAGATGGAATTCATGGGAAACTGATGCAAATTGGGAAGAGAATTAAGACAGGAAACAGAGAAAATCATGAAAACTGACTAGAGATAATTGGGAAACAAACAGACAGGAAATAGAAAGGAAAGAAAAGGAAGAGAGACAGAGAGGGGGGAGACAGGAAACCCACAGGAAAATGACCAGACTCAGAAAGGATTAAGAAAGGAAACAGTAGAAGAAAAGAAATCAGAATGAGGAGAAATGAAAACGCAACAGGAAAATATGAAAAATCAAAATGAGGAGATGGAATAAAGACAGGAAACAGACAGGAAATAGGCAGGATCCAGAGAGGAAGGAAATAGGAAAGAGATGGGAATCCAAAGAAATCTGGTGGAAAACACACAACACAGACAGAAAACAGAAAAAAAAAATCTTGACTAGAGAGAAGTGGGAAGCAGAAACAGACAGGAAATAAACGGAAAAGAAAAGAAAGAGAGACAGGAAACAGAAAACAGACAAAAATCTGAACAAAAAGATGATCAGACTCTGAAAGGAAACAAAGGAATAAGAATGAAAACAGTGGAAGGAACAAAGACATGAATCAGAATGAGAAGAAATGAAAACAAGATGAAGAAAATAAATAGAGATCAAAACAAGAGGAGATGGAATAAATACAGGACACAGACAGGAAACCAACAGCAGAGAGGAAGAAACTGATGGGAAAGACACTGGCATCAGGAGGGAATCTGAGTCAGAACTGATCTGGGAACAGTACCTGCTAGTGTTCAGGTGCTGAGTAGAGACTGACTCTTCCTCCTTTGCCACTAACGGGCTTCTCAACAGACTGAAAGACAGAAAGATGTGCTTTCCTTCATCCCACAGCTGGAGAAATGGAGGATGGAGAGTTGTTACAGATGGAAAAATGAAATGACCGGAGAGCAGCTGAAAGCTCTAAAGCATCTGCTAGTACACACACAGAAACATCCTAAAACCAACACCAACAGAGCAAACGCAAACATATAAAGCCTCTCTGAGTGAAAATGCATGTGACGGATGGGTAAACGGATAGTAAAAACAGAGTAACTCACTGTGAGGCGTCTGTAACCACAGGCAGAGGAATGTCCTCAGTGGTGAAGTCCAGCTCATCCACCAGACTGTTGTTTCGAGAGATGTCCGGCCCGTCCAGCTTTTTCTTCACTGTAGAGAAGATTACAGCATCTTCATTGAACTGCAAACTCACATACGGTAACAGGGATTATAACAGAAAACATTTTCCTACAACTTACTCACCCTGAGGCATCATAGATGTTAGATGAATGTCTGCTTTCAGTCAAATCCGTGGGTATTCAATGCTAATTACCAACGATGCTTTGAATACTTAATGCTGTTTACTACTGATGCTTCGTTTATTCAATGCTGTTTACTACCGATGCTTCGAATATTCAATGCTGTTTACTACTGATGCTTCGTTTATTCAATGCTGTTTACTACTGATGCTTCGTTTATTCAATGCTGTTTACTACCGATGCTTCGTTTATTCAATGCTGTTTACTACCAATGCTTCGTTTATTCAATGCTGTTTACTACCGATGCTTCGTTTATTCAATGCTGTTTACTACCGATGCTTCGTTTATTCAATGCTGTTTACTACTGATGCTTCGTTTATTCAATGCTGATTACTATCGATGCTTTGTTTATGCAATGCTGTTTACTACCAATGCTTCGAATATTCAATGCTGATTACTACTGATGCTTCAGCTATTCAATGCTGAATATTACTGATGCTGAAGCTATTCAAAGCTGATTACTACTGATGTTTTGGTTATTCAATGCTGATTACTACCGATGCTTCTGGTATTCATTGCTGATTACTAACGTTGCTTCGTTTATTCAATGCTGATTACTACCGAAGCTTCGATATTCAATGCTGATTACTACTGATGCTTCGGTTATTCAATGCTGATTACTACCAATGCTTCGGGTATTCAATGCTGATTACTATTGATTCTTCAGCTATTCAATGCTGATAACTACCGATGCTTCGGGTATTCAATGCTGATTGCTACCCATGCTTCGGTTATTCAATGCGGATTATTACCGATGCTTCTGTTATTCAATGCTGATTATGTTATGATTATGTTAATGTTATGGATACTAATTGCTGATTACTACCAAAACTTTGAATATTCAATGCTGATTACTATCGATGCTTCAAATATTCAATGCTGATTACTACTGATGCTTTGGTTATTCAATGCTGAATACTACCGTTGCTTCGAATATTCAATGCTGATTACTACCGATGCTTCGAATATTCAATGCTGATTACTACCGATGCTTCGAATATTCAATGCTGATTACTACCGATGTTTCGGGTATTCAATGCTGATTACTACCGATGCTTTGGATATTCAAAGCTGATTACTACCAAAACTTTGAATATTAATTTCTGATTACTACCGACACTTCAGATATTCAATGCTAATTACTACAGAAACTTGGGATATTCAATGCTGACTACAACCGACACTTCAGATATTCAATGCTGATTCTAATGCTTCGAATATTCAATGTTGATTATCATTGAAGCTTTAAATATTCAATGCTGATTACTACAGATGCTTTGAATATTCAATGCTGATTACTGACAATGCTTCAAATATTTGATGCTTGTTACAACCAATGCTTCGAATATTCAATACTGATTACTAACATTGTTCCAAATATTCAATGCTGATTACTAACGATGCTTCAAATATTTAATGTTGATTACTACCAATGCTTCGGATATCCAATATTATTTACTATCGATGCTTCAAATATTCAATGTTTATTACTACCAATGCTTTAAATATTAAATGTTAATTACTACCAATGTTTTGAATATTTGATGCTGATTACCAACAATGATTCAAATATTCAACATTGTTTACTACCAAAGCTTCAAATATTTGCCATTAATTACTACAGAAGCTCAGAACAATCAGTGTTGATTATACCTGAAGCTTCGAATATCCAATTCTGATTGCTACTGATCCTTTGAATATTCGATGGTGATCACCACTGAAGCTTTGAATATTCGGTGTTGATTACAGCTGAAGCTTTGAATATTCGGTGTTGATTACAGCTGAAGCTTTGAATATTCGAAGCATTGGTAGTAATAAGCACCAAATTTCTGAAGCATTGGTAGTAATCAGGTTCGAATATTCAGTTTCGATTACTACCAATGCTGCAAATATTCAATGTTGATTACTTAAATCAATGCTTTGGATATTCTATGTTGAGCACTAGCTAGAAAAAGCCAAGAATAATTTTCAAAATAACTGATTGGATTCGGCTGAAAGCAGAAAGTCATAAAGGTAAGTAAATCATGGGATAATTCTCATATTTGGGTGAACTGACCCTTTTAGGCATTAAAGAAAGAAAACAGCTGCACAACCGCATAAAATAAAGCATGGATTTTGCAGAAAGAGAATCTGTGAGCAGAAAGAGACAATACCTGGAGAAGAAGGACAGCTGAGAGTGAAAGCGGACCATGATCGCTGACGGTCTGTCCACATGCAGAAAAAAGAAGAAGCGCAAACTAACTTCATGATGAGCATGAGAAAAACAAGACAAAAAAAAAAAGAAAAAGAGCAGCAGAAAAAGCAGGACAACACTGCAGATCAGATGGGTTCGTAAGTTAATTTCACTGATTTAACAAATGAAATTGTGAATTTTAAAAAACTAAAAATATATAAACGTGGAATAAATATATATTAGCACTAAATATGAAAACTCACATTAAATGAAGTTATTTAACATAAATATTACGCTAAATAAGTGTTAACTGAATAGAGAAATATTTATTATTACATAAAACATTTTAGAAATATATTTAAATTTCAACATTTCTCTTCTCCATTTTATGTTTAATAAAAAAAACTAAATACATTAAAATATAATTGTGGAATAAATATATATTAGAACTAAATTTATATATTTTTAAATTACATTAAATAAAATTATTTTTAAAATATATTATGTAAAATAATGTATCCAATTAATATCTGGAATATATATATATACTACCTGACAGACATCTTGTTGCCTATCCAAGCTTTAGGAAAAGCAAATAATAACTTGACTTCTAATTGATAATTTGGAAGTGTCTTTTATGAAAGGCAAAGGCCTCTAGATGACGCTTTATTTGACCGCAATAAAATATGATCATGGCTTGATTTTGAATTATTTCATTAGGACAGTAAGGTCTGATTTTGCTCAGACTAAAGTCACTGAACAGAAATAATGTCCAGTATAGAATATAAAGTCCTGCTGCAGTGGAGACAGAATGAATATTGTGTCTGACTCCATCATGAGCTTGGAGGACTGCATCCATACATCTCTGCACTGACTCACATCACTGATTAATAAAGTCATCTGGAATGAAGAAGAAAGCGTTCCTGCAGGACTCCCAGAGTTCATCAAGACTCTTTGTGTTCATCTTCAATGCTGTCTCCTCCATCTTACCCCAAACATACTCAATATAGTTCATCTCTGGTGACTGGGCTGGCCAATCCTGCAGCAGCTTGACCTTCTTTGCTTTCAGGAGCTTTGATGTGGAGGCTGAAGTATGAGAAGGAGCGCTATCCTGCTGGAGAATCGTCCCTCTCCTGTGGTTTGTAATGTAATGGGCAGCACAAATGTCTTAATACCTCAGGATGTTGATGTTGCAGATCTCTAGCACACCCTATGCTGAATGTAACCCCAAACCATTAATTTCTTCACCAGACTTGACTGCTTTCTATGAGAATCTTGGCTCCATGCTGGTTCCAGTAGGTCTTCTGCAGTATAGGTGATGATTTGGATGCAGATCAACAGATGATTCATGGGAAAAATCCACCTTCTGCCACTTTTCCAAATGATCAACTAGAAGTCAAGTTATTATTTGTTGCTCTTACAACTGAGATTAAGACAAGACTTTTGTTAGGTAGTGTATGGGTAAATTTTAACATTTCTTTTTTCCATTTAGTTTTAGCTGATTTACTAACGTACAAAATTAAACACTACTAAATTATAAAAAGTGAATCGAGAACAAACAAAAATAAAAAAAAATTGTAAAAATATATTGTATAAACATGAAATGTAAATCTCACAGCATCCAGTCAACCTTAAATTGATAAGTAACTTCATTTTCCATGTTCATATTTAATCAGTAGCTAACAGGAAATCCTAAATTATCATTCCTAGAGTGAACAATTGAAAAATGAACACTAATGACATCACAATGTGATTATAAATTCTAAAGTTTTAACAGATTAATCACTTAGAAAAGTGCAAACAAGTTTTGATTTTACTTGTGAAGTTTACTAGCAATTGCTTAAGTACCAAGTCATAATAATGTATGTTTCACTTTAATTTGAATTTGATATTAAAAATGTATTAAATATTGAATTATTTGAACCCAAATTTTAATCGGAATCATTTTCTGCTTAAACTTATATTATGTACACAAAGTGACACGTTTTTATTTCTACTTTTGTGACTAATTTCTGCCATTTCTATCCCTCATAAGCGTCCTATTGGCGCACAGCACAACATGCAGATGCAGAAATAAAGCAGAAGCACACACACACACAAGACACACACACACACAAACACACACACGCGCGCACGCACGCACACTCTCTCTCTCTCTCTCTCTCACCTGAAGAGCGGAAAAGTTTTGCAATTCCTGCATAGAGAAAAACACGAACCGCTCAAACTTACTCAGACATTTTATCAGACTTTTTAAAATCCAGTAATTCTTTATGGATAAAAAACTAAATAAACACTCTCGTCCTGGTAAATTTGTGTTGTTTTATATCCATTTAGACTGCGAAATTTGGTTTATTATTAATTGCAAATGCCACTTAATTTTTTTTTCTCGTTTTGCATTGCACATCATGAAAATGACAACAATTTTGCCCAAATACCTCATTTAAATGTTATTATTTAATTTTAAAACAGTTTTAGACATTTAGTTTTTGGTCATTAGTTTTATTGGTCATTAATTTAGGCATATATAGCATAACATTTAAGTTAGTATGAGTATATTAAACACGTCCTGGTAAATTTGAGTTTTTACACTGTGAAATGTGTTTATTTATTAATTGCAAATGCCTTTTTTTTTCCTTGTTTTGCATTGCACATGATGAAAATGACTATAATTTTACCCAAATACCTCACTTGATTTGTTATTTTATTTAAATTAAAAATGATTTTGGTAATTTAGTTGTTGGTCATTTGTTTTATTAGTCATTATTTAGGCATATACAGCATAAAATTGAAGTCAGAATGAAAATATTAAACACATCCTGATAAATTTGTGCTTTTATATATCCATTCACACTGTGAAATGGGTTTAATTATTATTCACAAATGCCACAATGTTTCTTCTTCCATGCTTTGCATTGCACATCATGAAAATGAGTATAATTTTGACCAAATACATCATTTTAATTTGATTATTTAATTAAAAAGTTACACATTTTTATTAGTTATTAATTTAGAATCACAGCATATACAGTGTTAAAAAAATTATATGATCAATAAGTCAGGAAAAAATA
Source organism: Danio rerio (assembly GCF_052040795.2). Taxonomy (NCBI): domain Eukaryota; kingdom Metazoa; phylum Chordata; class Actinopteri; order Cypriniformes; family Danionidae; genus Danio; species Danio rerio. The sequence goes on from NC_141045.1 coordinate 3,119,999, forward strand.
TGTTTTAGTTAATTGCAACTTATTAAACTAAGTTAATCATGTTCCTACTTAATTATATGAGCCATGCAAGCTGTTTTAAGTCAGTTTAATATAATATGACTTCAAATGACTCAGAAGGTTAATTTAATTCAGCTTCAAAATTGAAGGCAACCAGGATTTTTTAGTTTACAAACACAATTGAAGTCAAAATTATTATACTCCTGCGAAATTAATACTTTTACAAAGCCTTATTTAAAAGAAAGAAGATTTTTTCTACATTTTTCTCAAAAACAGCTTTAATAACTCATTTCAAAATTGAAATTAAATGAATGTTGCATTGGTACCAAAATGAATACATCTGAAATAAAACTAAATCAAGAATGACAAAAGCACAGAGCAAAATTACAAGCTGAAACTAAAATTAAACGGAAGTATTATTATGAAAACTTAAATATTATAAAATATTTTGAAAATGTGCAGTCTAAAATCATGTGCAGTGTAAAAATGCTGCTACATTACTTAAGTTCTACACTTTTAAAAACGACAAAAACATTACAGGAATATTTTGAGCTTATAAAACACACTCTTATAAACTGAGCATCTGTGTGTGTACATGTGGAAAATCTCATCTATTCTAAGTGGAAAATGGTTTGATCTCTCCTTCCTCTTTATGGTTGAGAAAAGCCTTTATGAGGATTAACAGACGAGTCATAAACACAGAAAAACTCTTTATGTTCTTCTCTGCTTGATGAACCTCAGCCGACGCTCCAGAAAACACACGTGACGATGTTAACAAGCAGAGCAGAAAGAAGCTCTTCTTATTAATAGTGCATCAGTACTGGCTGTTTATTTACATGTGTTCGTTTATACAAGCAAACTAATACTTTTTATTATCTTTTTTTATATTTATTTTTTAAAGAGGACTTTCACAACTTTCACAATTGGAATAAAAAAAGAATAAAAAAAATACAATTAAATATGATATACCAATATATGCATATATGTATGTATGTATGTATGTATGTATGTATGTATGTATGTATGTATGTATGTATGTATGTATGTATGTATTTATTTATTTATTTATTTATTATTATTTTTTTTATTTATTTATTTATTGTTGTTTTAATTATCATTATTATACAATGATATAATAATAATAATAATAATAATATTACAATTAAAATATAATAACAATAATAATCAATAATAAATATTTTACAATTATATACAATTAAATTCTGAAATAAATTGAATAAATACATGTATTTAAATTTAAATATAATGAAAATGTAATTAATAAACTTCAATAGAAAGTTTAACAAAATAAAATTATTATTATTATTATTATTATTATTATTATTATTATTATTTTAATTATCATTATATAATAATAATATTAATAATAATAATAATAATAATAATAATAATAATCAATAATAAATATTTTTCTATTATATACAATTAAATTCTGAGATAAATTGAATAAATACATGTATTTAAATTTAAATATAATGGAATTTTAATTAATAAACTTCAATAGAAAGTTTAACAAAAAAAATATTATTATTATTATTTAATTATTATTATATGCAGCTAACAAATAAAAAATTGATGTTAAAATATTCCTAAATGCAAACCTTAAAAAAATTTAACAAAACTGAATATAAATCAATCACAGCAACCTAAACTGAAGTGAACATAAAAATATAAACTAATGCAAATATATTAAATATAATCTTTAAATAATACAAAAAGAATCATTCTTAATCCATTTTATTTAAAAACAATAATCAAAATTAGTACAGGGCAAGAATCAATCACCATAAATTGCATCCAAAATAAAAGTTTGTTTTGACATAATATGTGTGTGTTTGATGTGTATTTTTATTATGTATATATAAGTACACACATGCATGCATATACAGTATTTGGGAAAATGTTTAGATATAAAATATGTGTCTATATTTTATATATTGTATATATAAATTTAAATATTTTATGTAACAATATTATTTTGTATAGTTTTGTTTCTATGTATTTGTGTGTGTCATATATACAGCATATACAAGTCAGAATTATTAGCCCCCTTTGAAACTTCTTTCGTTTTAAAATATTTCCTAAATTATGTTGAACAGAGCAAAGAAATTTTTACAGTATGTCTGATAATATTTTTTCTACTGGAGAAAGTCTTATTTGTTTTATTTCAGCTAAAATAAAAGCAGTTTTTAATTTTTTTAAAAACATTTTAGGGTCAAAATTATTAGCCCCTTTAAGCTCTATTATTTTTCAAGTCAACAGAACAAACCATCGTTATACAATAACTTGCCTAATTCCCCTAACCTGCCAAGTTAACCCAATTAACCAAGTTAAGGCTTTAAATGTCACTTTAAGCTGTATAGAAGTGTCTTGAAGAATATCTAGTCTAATATTATTTACTGTCATCATGTCAAAGATAAAAAAATCTGTTTTTAGAGATGAATTATTAAAACTATTATGTTCAGAAATGTGTTAAATCTTATA
>NC_141045.1:3127500-3147500 GCF_052040795.2 Danio rerio
CCAGCCTAGTTTAAGGGATTTAAGCCATTTCCAGGCTGGTTTCCAGCCATTTCCAGCCTGGTCTTAGCTAATTAGGCTGGAAAATGACCAGCTAAAACCAGCTCAACCAGGCTGGAAATAGTTTTGGCTGGGCTCCTAGCCAGGCTAGGCTGGTAAAGCTGGTTTTAGCTGGTGATTTCCCAGCTTGACCAGCTAAAACTAGCCTGGAAATGGCCAAAACCCAACCAGGCTGGTCCACCAGCTAAAACCAGCTAACCAGCCAATGCTGGTTTAAGCTTGTTGTTTCAGCAGGGTTAACACATTGTTTACATAATTAATGTTGATAGATTTTTATCACATTTACCATATTCTTATCATGAATATGCATGTTATTAGCATGATTCTAACATGATTTACACATTGTTTAAATGACTTGGCATGTCGATAGCTTGTTTCCATCACTTTTAGCACATTGTTAGCATGAATTAGCATGTTGTTAGCATGTTTTCCATTATTAACATGTTGTTTACATGAATTAGCATTTTGTTACAATGTTTCTAGCATTTTTAACATCATGTTTACAGAATTAGCATGCTCATTTACACAATATTTATCACACTGGTAACCTGAATTAGCATGCAAACACATTTCTACATACGTTAACAACTTGTTTCTATTACAGTTAACATTGTCAACAATTGTTTCTAACGTGGTGAACAACACTGATTAGCACGATGACTGTTTCCATCACATTTAGCACATGTTGCTAACATGTGTCTAGCATGTTTATCTCATAGTTACATGAATTACCATGTTGCAAGACAGGTGTATAGCATATTTAGCTAACGCATGATTAAACATGTTGTCTGTGTGTTTCCATCACAGTAAGTACATAGTAAGCATAAATTATCAGGCTGCCCTGCTGAAAAATCCAGCTTAGACCAGCCTAGGCTGGTTGGCTGGTTTTAGCTGGTCGACCAGGCTGGTTTTAGAGGGGTTTTGGCCATTTCCAGGCTGGTTTCCAGTCAATTCCAGCCTGGTTTAAGCTGGACATAGCTGGTTTTGGCTGGGCTCCCAGCCTGGCTAGGCTGGTCAAGCTGATTTTAGCTGGTCATCTCCCAGCCAGACCAGCTAAGACCAGGCTGGAAATGGCTGGAAACCAGCCTGGAAATGGCCAAAACCCCTCTAAAACCAGCCTGGTCGCCCAGCTAAAACCAGCCAACCAGCCTAGGCTGGTTTAAGCTCGTTTTTTCTGTAGGGTGTCAGCAGATTTCTAGTAGGCTAACAATAACTAGCATGCTGTTGACAGATTTCTAATGTGGTAAGCAGTTAAAATAATACTTATTTAATCCAGGAAATACAATAAAGTACTGGATAAAATATCAACTTTGAGAGATGTTGATCATCAGATACAGCATGGTCTTAGATTTATTTTTAATACAAAAAAAAAACTATTCTGCAAGTAGAAACTATTTGATATTATGTGTGATCTTTCAAACCAGGAACTATTTCAACAAACAAATGCACAAATATAAATAAGATACTCCAACAAAGACAAATATTACGGGATAAATCGCCCAAAAAAGGCAAGTTATCCATGCCGAAAATAATCTATTATAGATAAAGCTAAAGAGTCACCGCTAATCTAACATCATCTGAAACCCCCATCACACCCTCTACTGTTTACCTTCATCCTCGGAGACTATAGATGCATTCTGGGAACTGACATGTAGCCTATAGAAAAGACTCAACACACAATAAACCCTTGAGAAAAATGCTTTCACTGTGTAGGGCTTTACTACGGAGGCTCATTCAGGACAATCAACAGGAAGGAGCGTGACAATAAGCAAAAACCAATAACACAAAGGCCTTGAAAGAGAGAGAGATCCATTTGCAGAGAGTGTTTGTGCTCACCAGTCGTCTGAAGTTTCCCGGACTGGAGTTTTCAGAGTTTATAATGGGAATATAGTCGCCCGTCAGCACGTACATCTTCCACGTAGCCGTACAGCTGTCTGACTTTTCGCAAGCGTAGCATCTCCACAGCGTCTGGAAAACACGCAGGGTTCTTACACCTTTTCCAAATGTCAGATTTACAGGGGTAGTTCACGCAAAACTGAAGATCCTGTTATCCTTTACTCATCCCTTTCCTGTTCCAAACCAAGTTTCTTTGTTATGTTAAGGCAAAGAGCATAGAATCACCAAGAGGCGACACTCTAGTGCAATATGGGAAACAGCCACTAGATGGCGCAGCGGCTATTTAGGAATGAAAACTCCAACAGCATATTATAAATCTGTAAAATAAACCATTAAAAATGCTGATGATTGTGATAGGAAGTGTTGTATTGTTGTCTTTCAGGTTGTATCTCAGCTTTAATGCACTTTTTTTAAATAAATAAATAAAAAACATAGCAGCTGCTTGCCATCAAGACAGCAATAAGATCCAATGGACAGCCGACAGCTTTCACTCCAAAATGGCGGAATCCAGGGCTGTTGCTGGGCGCTGCTGTTGCAATGGAACGTTCTATTGAGTGTCGCCTCTTGGTCATTCTAAGCTCTTTGGTTTAGGTTTATAACTACTTGAGAGTGAGTAAAAAGTGAGTTTTATTTTTTATTTTTGGTGAACTGTCCCTTTGAAGAGAACCTATTATGTAAAATTCACTTCTATAAGGGGTTTAAACACAATATAACCAGCTTCTAATGGTAAAGATATATTAATTGTGTTTTATATAATCAGACTTGATAAAAGCAGTCTGCAGAAACACTTTAATTGACATTCTCCCTTTGTACGTGTCATCAGAGGGGGAAAATTGACCATCAATCGCTTATTAACATAAGCTGCCATTAGAGTTTACATTAGCCATTAGAGTTTTCAAAGCTACCTGCATGTTTTTCACAGAGATAACATCAGTGCTGTTTTAAACCTGCCACTATGCTGAAACATAGGCATTTTTAGCTCCGCCCTCTTCTGATTGATCTCATTTGAATTTAAAGGGACAGTCACCTAAACGGCCAACCAAAGCTCATTCAGGAAACGCCGCCCTGCGGACATTTCTGGAGAGCGCGATTTACGTGGCTGGAGGTACGCATGGCTGCATTTTGTTTTTTCAAGCGAACTCTACTGGGCGGTGTGACGCCGATCCTCTTCGCGCTCGCCGGCTGACGGCTCACCTCCGTGTGGAGGGCTTTCCCGCCGCAACCAGTTTGTCCAGTTAGCTCGTCGTGTTATGGTGGCAGAGCAGAGGGCCAGAGGAGGAGGAGCCGGCCACGTTCAATGACCGAATTCCAGTCCGGGGAAGATCGGTTCCAGAAATCAGGTAAGACAAAAAACAGAAATGGAAAAATAGACCGAACGAGTTCGTAACAGGGCGAGAATGCGGTGAAATCCAAAAATGCGGTCAAAATCGGATGAGGGCTTTTCTTTTTTTGCACGGCTTTTGTAAACCGTCGCTTGGGTTTAGGGAAAAAGGAGGGTGCCCGGGTCGGCCGATTGGCCGGCCGTCTAGTCAATCGTCATTCATACAGTCAGTCAGACAGATGGTTGCTCGACAGCGGCCTCCGGTGGTTTTTTACGTGAGAACAGCGCGGGAGCGAACATCGTGCGCTTGCGAAAGGCGATCAAGGCGATAAGCCTCTCGTGGATTCGCGAAAAACAAAAACTGCACAAATACGTACCTCCCAGGATGTATTTTGCGGTCTCCAGATATATCCACAGGGCTACGTTTCCAGAATGAGCCTTGGTTGAAAATGGCACCATTAGGATCAAAGCCTTAAAGATTCAGTTTCAAAGAGTTGTGGTATTTTGAGCTGAAATTTCTCACTCTGCACTCTCAGAAATAAAGGTACGTGAGCTGTCACTGGGGTAGTACCTTTTTAAAAGGTACACATTTGTACATCAAGAGTCCATATTGGTACCACAAAAGTATGTATTAATACCTACAATTTTTAACAGGAACAATTTTGTACTTTTTAGGTACCAATATGCACCCTTGAGGTATTAATATGGACCTATTAAGTATAAATTTGTACCTTTTAAAAAAGTACCACCCCAGTGACAGCTCTCGAATCTTTATTTCTAAGAGTGGGGGACATTAGAGACTTCTTTTAAATCTTTTTAGGTCCCTTTAAGCACTTTCCAGGTGCAACTTTTCCAGCACTTAATCAGATAGTATTTGCTACAGTGCAGTGTTCAGGATTCTTACACGATTTTAAGGTCAAATTTAAGCACTTTAAGCACATTCCAGGTGCATTTTCAAATTATTCCAGCCCTTAAGATGTGAGGTAAATACATTTTTACATACATCCTTCATCACCTTATTTCAGATGTTACTTGTTACAGTACTCTGTAATACAGTGTTTCTCAACCATGTTCCTGGAGGAGCACCAGGTCTGCACATTTTCCATGTCTCCTTAAACAAACACACCTGATTCAGATCATCAGCAGAGACTAAAAGGAATGTAATGGGTGTGATCAACAAAGGGAACATCCAAAACATGCAGTGCTGGTGGTCCTCCAAGACCGAGGTTGAGAAACACTGCTGTATTATAGAATAGTACTCTTAAAACAGCTTTTGATGGCATGTTTGCCCCAAGCCCATCATTAAATTACTGTTATTTACTCCCATAAATATTGGTTATTCAAATTGTAAATGTGTCATCTTTCACCTTAAATATAAATTTATGTTAATTTCATGCCTTTTTCATTCTCGGAGTGATAATCTCAAGGCATTATATTTATGCAAATGCAAAAAGATTTATTTTATTTAAATAGCTTATTATTATTACACTGTAAAAATGCTTTACTCACTTTTTTCCAAATGTGTAAAACTTCTTAAATTCTGAAGCATTTTCTAGACAAGCGAAACATCATCTTGCTTTAAGAAATAATGCCAAAATTAAGTGAGTTTTTCCTTAAAACAAGCAAAATAATCTGCCAATGTGGTCAGCAAAATAATCTTTTGTCAATAGAAATAACAAGATTGTGTTGCGTACCCCCATTTGCAGATTATTTTGCTTAGGAAAAAAGGTCAAACTCACTTAATATTGGCATATTATTTCTTAAAACAAGATTGCTTGTCTCTTAATTTAAGAAATTGTAGATATTTGGACTAGAAACCAGGCAAAAAAAAAATCTAAGAAATTAAGTAAGATAAACTATGAAAGCAACACAAATGCATTTTCAAGAAGTTTCAAGCACTTTATCCAAAACCTAAACACTTTTTTTAAACATTGAATACACTACATTACAGGTGAAGCAATTTTAAGGATTTCCAGCACTAGTATGAACCCTGAAAATGATTATTATCATAATTATAATTAACAATTCCATCCATTTATATAGCACATTTCTGGACACTCAAATCATTTTACACATTTGGGGGAAATCTCCTCATCCACCACCAGTGTGCAGCATCCACCTGGAGCCATATTGCGCCAGACCACACCAGCTGATTGGTGGAGAGGAGACAGAGTGCTGAAGACAATTATGATATGGGGATGTTTAGGAGGCCATGATGGACAGAGGCCAGTGGGCAAATTTGGCAAGGATGCCAGGGTGAAACCCCTTCTCTTTTTCGAAGGACATCCTGGGATTTTTAACGACCAGAGAGTCAGGACCTCGGTTTAACATCTCATCCGAAAGATTGAATGAGTGTAATTGAATGCGTTGTGACCATAGTATTAGTACAAAGAAAGAGAGAAGTGTTTTTTCACCTGTATTAGAGAGGCCGCGGCTGGAATCTGACGGTTAAAATGCTTTTGCCTCTGTTTCTGCTGGACTTTAAGAGCAAAACCAGACCCCAGAATGCCCTGTGCACAGAGAGGACAAAAACATTTAATAAAAAATTATAATAAAAACAAACAAATACATAGATTAATTAATTGGCCAGCCCAGTCACCAGATATGAACATTATTGAGCATGTCTGGGGTAAAATGAAGGAGGAGGCATTGAGGATGAACACAAAGGATCTTGATGAACTCTGGGAGTCCTGCAGGAACGCTTTCTTTGCCATTCCATATGACTTTATTAATCAGTGATGTGAGTCATGTCAGAGATGTATGGATGCAGTCCTCCAAGCTCATGATGGAGTCAGACACAATATTCATTCTCTCTCCACTGCAGCAGGACTTTATACTCTATACTGGACATTATTTCTGTTCAGTGACCAGACTTTAGTCTGAGCAAAGTCAGAATATAGTTAAAAATCACATATTTTTTATTTTTGTCGGATGTAGTTGACCAATTATGTGCTGTGGGTAAAAGGTGCGTTTCAATGCGGCTACCACCCCACTTATATTTCAAACTTGTGGGAAGCCCTAATATATAACTAAACTAGAACCTAAAGTTCATTGATAAAATTTGATGTTGGCTTGAGAAAGTCAAACGTTTATGGCATTGTTAGGTGGTTGCTAAGCAGTTGCTAAATGGCAATGCTCGTGTACATGTTTGATCAAATGGTAATACTGACTAGGCATTTCTAGCATATGTTAGTGCATTTAGATAATCATTCACAGCATGTAGCTAATCGTTATTAGCACTTGGCTTCCATTATCATTGTTACCATGCATAGTACACAGGAAGTCCCATTTGCTAGCATGAGTCAAACAAGCCAATGCCCAGGTCCCTACGATGTTCTGATGTAGAGATATTGCTATTTTTAAATGGTTGCTAGGTTAAACTGTTTTATTGCTATGGGGACATTTGACAGGTTAGTGATGATACATCAAAGCTTCTTGGCAATATGAGTGATCTTAATCAACCCCGATGTTTCTATGACAGTCTTTATGAGTGTCAAAAACTGGACTTGAACATTATGTATTCCTGGTGTTGGGTTGTGGCTGGAAGGGCATTCGCTGTGTAAAACAAATGCTGGATAAGTTGGTGGTTCATTCCGTTGTGGCGACCCCTGATTAATAAAGGGGCTAAGGGAATGAACATTATGTAAAAATGGCTTGCCGTATTTTTTTGAAAATACAATGGTCAATAAGTGTGAAGGTGATACATGCAAAAATGGCTTGCCATATCAGTAAAAAATATGGAGTTTAAGTCAAAAATGGCTTGCCATATTTTGAGAAAAAAAAATGCTTAAAAATTATTTATTGGAAAACTATAAGTCTGATAAACCTTAAAGATATAGCAACAAAATCTACCGCATCTAAATACAGCTTTTGGCCAAATTTGGGGCTTGTATAATTTTTTTATATGCCCGGATTATAAAAATTTAATATTTAACATTTTTTTATTAAAAAAACTATAAGTCTTACAGGCATGAGGAGATATAGCAACAATCTTGAATGCAGAAGGCACATTTTGACCACATTTGGGCCTTGTGGCATGAACGGCATAGGAGGAGATACGTTTGTTTTCAAGGACACAGTAGCATAACAGTATGTTGGCTTTCTCAAAACTTATCCAGCATTTGTTTTACACAGCGAATGCCCTTCCAGCCACAACCCAACACCAGGAATACATAATGTTCAAGTCCAGTTTTTGACACTCATAAAGACTGCCATAGAAACATCGGGGTTGATTTAGATCACTCATATTGACAAGAAGCTTTGATGTATCTTCACTAACCTGTCAAATGTCCCCATAGCAATAAAACAGTATAACCTAGCAACCATTTAAAAATAGCAATATCTCTACATCAGAACATCGTAGGGACCTGGGCATTATGCCATAATTGTTTTAGCAACTGCCTAGCAACGACTTAGCAACCGCCGCCGTGCTTCCTGCCAACTGCCATTCCCAGTCCTAGCGCAGTCACGTTGGCTTTCTCAAGCCAACATCAAAGTTTATCAATAAACTTTAGGTTCTAGTTATTTATGTGAAATAATAATATTATGAATACACTACTGGACAAAAGTCTTGTCACCTATTTAAGTTTTAGGAACCACAAATAATAACTTGACTTCTAGTTGATCATTTGGTATCAGAAGTGGCTTATATGAAAGGCAAAGGCATCTAGATGAAGCTTATTGACCAAAATAATATATATATATGCTTTACAATATTATAATATACTCATTAAATATAACAAATACTACCATATATTGTTTGTTAATACATCAATTCACTTTATTGTGCTTATGACACTGTATTTAAGACTATAATTAAAAGTATGCAGCTATGTTGGTGCATAATTATCACTCAGTCCTGATTTGTTCAGTTATTGTGCTTTATCCTGTCACAGATGCATGTTATATAATGTGTAACATGAGCACCGCGGGCCCCCGCGGCCCCTAGAGGCCCTATCACTCTTAAATGGACCACATTAACCCCAGACCCCATTACTGGAGGGCCTCTATAGGAAAACACTGCCCTGGGGCGCCAGACAAGCTCACAGAATGTGTGTGTGCGCGCAGAGAAAGAGAGGAGCCAGTGTGTTTACCGCAGGCAGAGCGAAGAAGGAGATGGCAAACACGCTGAAACAGGAGGCGATGGCCTTCCCGATCCACGTCTGAGGGACTTTGTCTCCGTAGCCGATCGTGGTCACAGTAACCTAGGAGAAACACACAGCTCGGCATTCACATTCATCATTTCTAATGCTGTTTGCTAAGATGTGATAAAATAGAGACACCACAAAGACCTGAGAGAACACCTAGCAACCGCCCGGGGCGCCCTAGCAACCCATGCTATGAGTCACTTAGTCAGAAAACGTGAGCAAAATGAAAAACATATTCAGATTACTTTTTTTTTCCTTTAATGCATTTTGTTGATTTTAAAGGAGGGTTATTATGCAAAAATCCCTTATTAAACTGTTGTGTGTCAGCAGTGTGGGAATATAACCATTTTCTAAAGGTAAACATTTATTAATTGTATTTTTTTTATAATCAAACTTGATAAAATCAGTTTGCAGAAAGACTTTGGGCCCTATCATACGCAACGCAATTGTTGTTGGCTAGTTTCAGCTTGGCGCAAGAGTCATTTTGACGTGTTGCAGCACGCTGCTTCAATAGCAAATGCATTTGCGCTCATATGTGCGTCCACAGGCGTTCTGGTCTTAAAAAAGGAGGTGTGTTGAGGCGCATTGCTATTTTGAGAAACTATATTAGACTGTTCTATAGACCAAAACAAAGCCGGTCTATTGTCCAGCGCAGAGCGTTAGATCAGAACAAAGCTAGTCTAAAGTCCAGCGCAGAGCGTTAGTTGTGCGTGTCACTTACACATTGCTTAATACACACAAGATGTAGAGCAATACGCAAATATCTTTACAAATGAAAAATAATTAAAATTTTAAGGATATATATAGGATATAATAAGGCTATATATATATATATATATATATATATATATATATATATATATATATATATATATATATATATATATATATATATATATATATATACACACATATATATATAAAAATATATATATATAAAAAAAAATATATATATATATATATATATATATATATATATATATATATATAAAATATATATATATATATATATATAAATATATATATATATATAAATAAATAAATATATATATATATATATATATATATATATATATATATACATACATATATATATATATATATATATATATACATATATATATATATATATATATATATATATATATATATATATATATATGATATAAATATAAGGGATTAAAATATTATAAAAATTATTATTTTCTAGCCTACATAAATATAAAAACCATACTTTCAAGCCTTCTTCATCTCGGGAGGCTTTTTCAGTTCATTCATAACAATTTGCTTTTGTATAATGTTATTATTATTAGCAGTATTATTTATTATATCCATATTTATATTTGTTTTATTAAAAACAAGCTTAGATTTGCCCACCTGCAGGTTTTAGACCATATGGGCACAGCAGGGGCCTCATGTACGAAGACTTGCGTGGAAATCTTACTAAAACATTGCGTACGCACAAAGCTGTAAATGTGCGTACGCAGAAAAAATTTCAGATGTAGGAAACACTGCGTACGCCGAATCTCACGCATATTCTTTTGTACATCCGAATAAACGTGAAACTGAGCGCATCATGCAAGAGCACAAAACCCCTCCCTGCCTCCTCCCCCGTATGAATATGCTAATGACTATGCTAATTGCAAAACCCAACGAAAAAGCAACGGCAAAATCAAGCAAAAAGAGAAACTTTGAACAGAATGTGAATTGGAGGTGCTGCTTACGGAGGTAGACTGGAGAAAAGCGGTGTTATTTGCAAGTTTGTTCTCCGGAATTAACAACAAAAGAAAGAAATAGAGTGGGAGAGTTTAGCTGATGCGGTTAACACAGTTGGGTCTAAACATCGCACTGAGTGAATTAAAAAAAGAAATAGTGTGGTTTATATCTGTAAAATGTTGCAGTACTCTTAACAGTCTCAGTGGCGCAGCTCGTAAGACGCATGTGATCATGAATTGATACGTTCGAGCATGATCTCGGCTCGAATCCAGCGTCTGATGATCTCTTTCTTGTTTTTTCCCCCGCTACATATCAGATTTTGCCAACTATTTATCACGAGAAAGACAAGTAAGAATCAATAATAAGTTTGTGCATCATATTTTATTTTGCACATTTATTGAATGGAAATGTTTCTGATTCACGCATGCAAATTCATCTTCAGATAGTGTCTTTATAGCAATGTGCGTGCAGTAGATTGCTCAGATTACATTGGGAAAACAGGTGACTGCTGCAAATTGTGCTTTAATGTTTAGCTGGTCAAATGTATGGTATGGAAACCTTATATACCTGCTGAACCCGTCTCATACAGCTGCCATTGCAAGGCTCAGACACTTTGTAGAGAGGAATTTAACACAACTGCCTCTAGGAGTCGCCAATGGAAATAAAACAGACACGCACAAAAAAATGTGCGTACGCCAGCCAGAAAGCTGCCGTGGAGCTGCGCACATTCCCACGTTCAGTTCATCGTTAGTAAATCCAAACGTGAGCGATTCTGAGCGTGAAACCTGCCGTACGCAAAGTTTTTGTGCGTACGCAGCGTTGATACATGAGGCCCCAGGTGTTTTTAGATATAACTCAGGTTTTTGAGCACACTTCGTTATTATTGTTCATTTACTCGTTTGCTGGGAATTAGAACTGAATTTAGAAATAGTTTTGAAACAAATCTTTGCGCTAAACAAACTAAATTAATTATTTATTGTCACGGTTGTGGATCTATCTGCTCTCTTTTGATGTGTCTGCGCTGGGTGACAGTTTATTCTATGTAGCGATTGTGTGTTTCTAGCGTGTGTGCATCAGTTTCTGTGTTTGTGTGGGAGTCGCGTGACTGTCAGTGGTTGTTTGTTTTCATGTCATCAGCTGAGCGGTCACATGATCGTTGTCACCGGTATCGTTGCTTAGCACCGCTCAGCTGATAATCAGCGCGCTACAGGTGCAGCGCATTACCACTCCTATAAGTGTTCAGCGTTCCTGTCTCACTTTGTCAGTTTGTTGTATGTTCACGGTCTTCTGTGTTTTATCAGGCTCTCCTAGTTGGTTTCGCTGCTGGTGAGTGGGCTGGTTGATTCATTTGTTGCTGCTTCTCGATGCTTTCTATTTTCATCACAGATGAATGTTTGATCCCCTCTGTTGACGTTTATCATGAAGGTTTAATCGCCACTGCCAATCCAGCTCTGTTCTGTTTTTTCTCCCTGTAAAGATCAAATATACCTCCAGCTACTCACCTATTTTCCTGTTTTGTGAGATTTTCATTAAAAGACTGTTATTCGCTTGCAATTGGGTTCCTCATCTTTTATGTGACTGTGACATTTATAGGCTAATTGATGCCTTTGCGTACAAGGTTTCCCTATCCACAAGAGCGAAAGTGAAAGTAAACAATTAGGCGGCTCATCTCTCATTCTCACCTGTAGATGCTCTGTTTAACTGTTTTCTCTCTAGTGAAGTGTTCAGTTTTTCCACTTACAAAGTCCGTCATGTAAATAGCAAATGCGCAACGCAACTGACTCTTAAAGGGAATGGGAGACTCTGATTGGTTTATTCCCAAAACACACCTATAACTCATTAAGAAAATAAGCTCAACCCTGTTAGACCAAGCGCCACGGCGCAAAGCGGATTTTCCCATCCTTAAAATAGCAAAAGTGGATTCGGACACGCCCTTAATGCGTTTGCGCCCTGCACTTTGCGCATGGATCGTCAAAATTGAGCCCTTTGATTGGCATTCTCCCTTTGTACGTGTCATCAGAGGGGGGAAAGCCCCTCCCACTAGTGCCCATCTAAATGTAATTTTGCTCCGAATAAACTCCCTATAAAATTAACTAACTTTTACCAACAAGCATTACTGGCTTGGAAAATATGCTATTCCCATAACTTTTCTCCACATAAAACATGTTTATGCAACAACATGGATATTATAATTAGGAATAAATCTTAATTTTTTTCTGAGTGGAACGACACATAGATATTAGGGGTGTCAAAATTAATTGTTTCTTCTGTGCACCGCGATGCAGACGGGGACAATTCGGTATCGGTTCAGTAATAATAATAACTGCTTATTGTGTACTGGCGTCATTCATCTCATATGCATTATGTCGTCGTAGCTTACTATGGCAAGGAAGGCGAGCGCAAGTAATTACAATGCTACAACTACTTAAAAACGCAGAAACTGCACAATTTCACTGCATGTGTGTTTGCTGGATCAGTCTTTCACTGACACTTACAGCAGAAGCTCCTATTTCACTGCGACTGAGAGAATGAAAGTACTCCATTTCTCTCTCATTTTCATATTTCACATTGTAGGCGCTTTATTGGCATGACAAATAACTGTACTGTATTGCCGAAGCAGTACAGCGTCGCTGCGTACAAACAAAACAGTGCAAAAAAGGCAGTAGTGCAAACAAATGTGAGCATAAAATATAATACAGAAATAAAGAAAATAAAATAAAAAAATAAAAATAGATTAATAAAAAAATATATAGATCAGCAAAAATAAAAAGATTAATAAAAATTAAAATTGATTAATGGTAATTTGTAAAACAGGATAAAGGTGATGACAATACTGGTCTCTTTCTCTCTCTCTCTATCTGGTGATGACTCTCACTCTCTATCTCTCTCACTCACTCACTGAGGGCCCATTTGACCTGCTGGCGTGACTTTTCCTCTCCTCTCTGCTTTTTTACAGCGATACTTCTGGATACAGACACGAGCGCGTGCCTCACCCCCGAACACCCTCTCCCCGAAGTCGATTTCTCTCTTTTGTATGTTGTAGTGCTGTATTTATACCGATTTGCTCACATATCAGGAATGTGTGTTGTGTTTAGCGTTTTTCCTTATCGCAAACACAACAGCAGTCTGGTAACGTTAGTGAATTCGTTGTTATTTTCAGGATTAATTATTGTGATATCCCGATTGCAACAGAGAAATATTGTAGACTAACACTGTAAGAGGAGATCTCTGTAGATGGATGGCATTTCATGTCACGTTCAGCCTTATAATCTTAAAGTCTGAGCAAAATCATCAGTTTTGTCATCACTTTAGACAGAGTCAATCAAACACTATCTCTAAAGTGACGCTGGTAAATTATTAACGGCTTCTGCTGTTCTGACATCAGCTGCAGATGTGAAAGAATGGCGGAAGAAAGTAGTTCCTAATAATAAAGGGTTTTTAGACTCTCCGTGTTTGATTTTCTTATTTATGTTCACGATTGTGTTGTTAAACTGTTGTATAAACGCAATATCACACTCGTAGCAGTGCGATATTGCTGTATATCAGCACTGGTGGGATGCTAACGGCCTTGTGCCAATGCACGCCTCTAACCAGTGCTGATATACAGCCATATCGGACTCCTACTCGTGTGATATTGCTCATATATATGTCATATATGTAATTTTCATATATTTCCAAGTCTCATTTTTCTGTATGGGGTTCTGTAAAATTACTGTGAATGCCGTACTGAGCACTGTTTACACAGATCTTTTCTAAAACTGTCTTTTTTTCCCCAGGACAAACATCAGAGAAGCATCAGATGTAAGCAAACGTGTCTCATTCTCCATCTCATTGTGTAAAAGAGACAATCGAGACATTAAAGGATCTCATTTAGGCTTTTTTTCTTTCTTTCTGGCTGGTCGGGTTGAGCTGAAGGGGAGCCGTTTGGTTGTTCTGAGTGTTTTTCTTTTGTGGATTTGCAGGTGCAGAGCACAGCTGGCGCGACACATCCAGAGCCCAACGATGAAACGGCATGAATCATAACCAGACGCAGCGCAGCTCTCGCTAACTTAACAAAGCTGCTGCTGTTTCCTCTGGCCGCTCGCCTTCTCTTTTAAGCAGAGAAGATCAATGTTTTTTGTGTGCAATGAAAGCTTTCAAAGGGTTTCGGCTAAACCGTGGAGAAGCTTAAATGATTTTGTTTAACATCTTTAGACGTTAAATTTGCTTGGACACACTAAGCTAAAAACATCTAAAAGTCTTGCTGGTTGTGAGGGTGGGTTTTTATTTTCCGCCCATTTTTTTCCAGTTGCTAACAGCAGATGTGTGTCCTGTGAACATTATGTTCTTTTTCAATTATTTCCCAAGTGATGTTTGGCAGGTTGCTAGCATTGTTTACATGAAATAGCAACTTTCTAACATTGTTACCAACAATTATCATGTTGTTAACATGTTTCTAGCATGGTCAACACTTTGTTTATGCAAATTAGCATGTTTCCAAAATTGTTAACAGTAATTAGCATGGTTTCTAGCATGGTCAACACTTCGTTGATGTGAATTAGCATGTTTCTAAAATTGTTAACAGTAATTAGCATGGTTTCTAGCATGGTCAACACTTTGTTTACGCAAATTAGCATGTTTCTAAAATTTTTAACTGTAATTAGCATGGTTTCTAGCATGGTCAACACTGTTTACGCGAATTAGCATGTTTCTAAAATTTTTAACAGTAATTAGCATGGTTTCTAGCATGGTCAACACTGTTTACGCGAATTAGCATGTTTCTAAAATTGTTAACAGTAATTAGCATGGTTTCTAGCATGTTCAACACTTTGTTTACGCAAATTAGCATGTTTCTAAAATTGTTAACAGTAATTAGCATGGTTTCTAACATGTTCAACACTTTGTTTACGCAAATTAGCATGTTT
This sequence comes from Danio rerio, assembly GCF_052040795.2. Classification (NCBI taxonomy): domain Eukaryota; kingdom Metazoa; phylum Chordata; class Actinopteri; order Cypriniformes; family Danionidae; genus Danio; species Danio rerio. The sequence goes on from NC_141045.1 coordinate 3,142,542, forward strand.
CTAAAATTGTTAACAGTAATTAGCATGGTTTCTAGCATGTTCAACACTTTGTTTACGCAAATTAGCATGTTTCTAAAATTGTTAACAGTAATTAGCATGGTTTCTAGCATGGTCAACACTTTGTTTACGCGAATTAGCATGTTTCTAAAATTGTTAACAGTAATTAACATGGTTTCTAGCATGGTCAACACTTTGTTGATGTGAATTAGCATGTTTCTAAAATTGTTAACAGTAATTAGCATGGTTTCTAGCATGGTCAACACTTTGTTTACGCAAATTAGCATGTTTCTAAAATTGTTAACAGTAATTAGCATGGTTTCTAGCATGGTCAACACTTTGTTTACGCGAATTAGCATGTTTCTAAAATTTTTAACAGTAATTAGCATGGTTTCTAGCGTGGTCAACACTGTTTACGCGAATTAGCATGTTTCTAAAATTGTTAACAGTAATTAGCATGGTTTCTAGCATGTTCAACACTTTGTTTACGTAAATTAGCATGTTTCTAAAATTGTTAACAGTAATTAGCATGGTTTCTAGCATGTTCAACACTTTGTTTACGCAAATTAGCATGTTTCTAAAATTGTTAACAGTAATTAGCATGGTTTCTAGCATGGTCAACACTTTGTTGATGTGAATTAGCATGTTTCTAAAATTGTTAACAGTAATTAGCATGGTTTCTAGCATGGTCAACACTTCATTTACGCAAAGTAGCATGTTTTTAAAATTGTTAACAATAATTAGCATGGTTTCTAGCATGGTGAACACTTGTTGATGTTAATTATCATGTTTCTAAAATTGTTAAAAGTAATTAGCATGTTGTTTACATGTTTCTAGTATGGTCAGCAATGTTAACATGAATTAGCATATTGGTAGTATGCTTCTAGATCAGTTGTTTAGATATATTAGCAACTATGTTTTTAACATTGTCATCATTATTAGTATGTCGTTAACATGTTTTTAGCACGATCAACATTGTTTGCATGATTTAGCAACGTTCTAACATTGTTACATTAATTAGCATATTGTTATTATGTTTCTATATTGGTTGTTTACATGAATTAGCAACTTTATAAGATGTTTCTAAAATTTGTTAATATTATTAGCATGTTGTTAACATGTTACTAGCATGGTCAAAACTTTGTTTACATGAAATAACAACTTTCTAACACTGTTAACACTAATTAGCATGATGTTAACATTTTTTTTACTAAGGTCAACACATTATTTACATGAATTAACAGCTTGACTGCATGTTTAACATAGTTAACAGTAATTAGCATGTATTTAACATGTTTCTAGCAAGATTAACACTTTGTTTACGTGAATTAGCATGTTTCTAACATAGTTAACGGTAATTAGCATGTTGTTAATATGTTTGTAGCAAGATTCAACATTTTGTTTACACGAATTAGCATGTTTCTAACATAATTAACAGTAATTAGCATGTTGTTAACATGTTTTACTAAGGTCAACACATTGTTTATATGAATTAGCAACTAGATGGCATGTTTCTAACATTGTTTACATTAACTAGCATATTGATAGTTTGACTTTCACATTTAGCATATTATCAACATGAATTAGCATGTTGCTATCATGTTTAACATTTAAGCAAATGCATGAATAAACGTTGTTGTTAGCATGTTTCTATCTTTCTATAGCCTCATAAAAATGATTGACATTGACAATTTAGGGTTTAACTGTGCATTAAGCAGCACAATTATGTTTGAATGTGTTATGTTTATGTCTATAAGCAAATTTACAGGTGAATCGAACCCTAAAATATATAAAGTATGCTACTAGCTATATTTCTCAACTTGCTCTTAAACATGCCAGAAACCATAAATCTTGATTGAGAAAGAAGAAGAGCAGATAAATTTAGCAAGAATAAAGAAAAGCTGGAAAAAACTGGCGCTATAATCGTAGCCCACACGCTCTGAATGCCACACACACACACACACACACTGGGATGTTAGCTTTGGTTTTGCCACACACGTAGAGCATCGACTGAACTCTGTGACTCAATAACTCGCCATGAATCAGTCGGTTGGAGAATATTAGCAGTCCCAAAGTTACGCGCACACACACACACACACACACACACGCACGCACAACACCCCCCCCCCCCACACACGCACACAAATACACAGACTCTCTCACACACACATACACAGACTCTCTCTCTCAAACACACACACACAGACTCTCACACACACACAACCACACTCACACAAAAACAAACAGACTCTCTCTCACACACAGACACACATACACATATACACTCTCTTTCACAAATAGACAAACACACAGACTTTCAAACACACACACAGACATACACGCACACATATACACAAACACAGAAACACATACACGCACACAGACAAACATACATACACATGCACAACCACACACAGACTCTAACAAATAGACACACACACACACACACACACACTCTCTCTCTCTTGCTGAAACATACACACGAACAAACACACAAACATATACACAATCACAGAAACACAACCATGCACAGACTCACTCACTCACTCACACACACACACACACACACACACACACACACACACACACACACACACACACACAACTAGCCTCTTTTACAAATAGACGCACAAACACTCACACACACACACAGATCCTCTCTCAAACACACACACAAATAGACACACACACACATATACACAAACACAGAAACACATACATGCACACTCACACAAAGACACACACACAGAGACAAACATACATACACACACACCAACAGACTCTCTCTCACACACACATAGAAACACAAACAGACACACAAACAGACAGACAGACACACACACACAAACAGACTCTCTCAAACACACGCACAAACATATACACAAACACAGAAACACACACACATACAAATACATAGACACACACATCTCCCAAACACACACACACACACACATACTCTGTCTCACACACAGAAATACACACAGACTCCCTCTCTCTCTCAAACACACACACACACACACACACACACACACACGCACACACACACACACACACACACACATACATTTACACGCACACACAGTCTCTCTGGATTAAACTCTCCAGATTAAACTCTCTCGCCATCAGAGCACTTGTCTAACGCCTCGTCCTGCTTTGTCTGTCTTGAATGAAAAGAGTGCAAACACACCTCATCATCAGAAAGCCCTCTCCAATGGACACACACACACACACACACACACACACACACACACACACACACAGCTACAGGGCTGTTTGTTTTCCTATGTTTGCCGAGACTCAGCATTTTGTGCTGGATTAAAGATAAAAACGAATGAGCGGGGGCTTCAGCCGACGCCTAAACTCAGAAATAAACAAATGTACACGACCGGTCAAAAGTTTGGGGTCAGAAGGATTTTAAAATGTTTTAAAATCAGCTTCTCCTGCTCACCAAGGCTGAATTTATTTCCTCAAAAATACAGTACAAAGTATAAAACTGTGAAATGTTAATGCACTATAAAATAACTGTTCAGCAGTAGATTATCATTTCATTTAATCATTTATTTCAATGAATTTAATGATGAATTTACAGCTTCATTACTCCAGTCGTCAGAGTCACAGAAATCACTCTAATATTCATTCATTCATTCATTCATTCATTCATTTTCTTTAAAGCTTAGTCCCTTTATTAATCAAGGGTCGCCCCAGCGGAATGAACCGCCAACTTATCCAGCATTTGTTTTACACAGCGGATGCCCTTCCAGTCGCAACCATACACTCTCACATTCACACTCATACACTACGGCCTTATCAATATTCATTCATTCATTTTCTTGTCAGCTTAGTCCCTTTATTAATCCGGGGTCGCCACAGCGGAATGAACCGCCAACTTATCCAGCAAGTTTTTACGCAGCGGATGCCCTTCCAGCCGCAACCCATCTCTGGGAAACATCCATACACACATTCACACACACACACACACACACACACACACACACACACACACACACACACACACACACACACACACACACACACACTGCGGACAATTTAGCCTACCTAATTCACCTGTACCACATGTCTTTGGACTGTGGGGGAAACCCGGAGGAAACCCACGCGAATGCAGGGAGAACATGCAAACTCCAACAGAAAAACCAACTGAGCCGAGGCTCGAACCAGCGACCCAGGATCCCCCCTTCCACCCCTACTCCTCCTAATTTTGTAAATGGGTGGCCCAGTGGTTAGCATTGTTGCCCCCCAGCAAGAACGTCTCTGGTTCTAGTCATTACCAAGCCAGCCGACGTTTCTGTGCGGAGTTTACACGCTCTCCCTGCTCACGTGGGTTTCCCCTGGGTTCCCTGGTCTCCTCCCACCGTCCAAAACCATGCAAGTTAATTGACTAATCCATAGTCATGCTCCTATCAGTCCATCTGTTCATTAGCTACTACAGCAGGGGAGTTCTCCAGATCTACCTGAGCTCAAACTACCCTCTCGCCTTGCAAACAGGAGGGATCCCCGGGCTCGCGGATCATATGAGCTCAGGGCTCTCTCCCGGGATGGCTTTATAATTAATCATCAGGTAAGTGGAAACTTTTATCCAACAATTCCCTGTCAGTGTTCTTTTTTTTTCCAAGTTCAGCTCGATTTCCATCTGTAATTCCTGTCTTCAGACGTACGTTTTACAGACTTCACAGAGACAAAAGCAAAAGAGACGACCCCCATCAAGAGCTCCTCAATGCCGGATCCTCCATACAAACAATTGCTTTTGTGTGTGTGCGTGCGTGTGTGTGTGTGGAGGGCCGACGGGTGGCCATACGCTTTCTGACCCTCTTCAGCGAGAGCAAGAGCCTCTGCAATTAAAGCTTTAATTAACGGATCTGACACTTCACGGAGGCGCAGAGAAAGCTCTTTGACAGAGAGGTGAAAGAGACGTCGGTTGAGCTTTTGTAGCTCTCCGATTCCCCC
>NC_141045.1:3150000-3160000 GCF_052040795.2 Danio rerio
AAGAAATAATCTACACTCCGTTTACTCTCCCTCAAGTGGTTTTGAACATTCATTAGGTTTGTTCTTATATTTTGAAACACAACAGAAAATATTTTGAAGAATGTTGAAAACCGGCAACCATTGACTTCTATAGCCTTTGTTTTTCCTACTATAGAAGTGAATGGTCACTAGTTTCCCACATTTTTCAAATTATCTTTTCTTCTCATTCTTTACTCATTTAAAACCTTTATGAGTTTGTTTCTACTGTTGAACACAAAAGAAGATATCTTGAAGAATGTTGAAAACCGGTAACCATTTACTTCCATAGTATTTGCATTTCCTACTATGGAAATGAATAGTTACCGGTTTCCAACATTTAAAAAAAACATCTTCTCTACTCATTCTTTACTCATTTCATACTTTTATGAGTTTGTTTCTACTGTTGAACACAAAGAAGATTTCTTGAAAAATGTTGAAAACCGGTAACCATTGACTTTCATAGTATTTGCTTTTCCTACTATGGAAATGAATGGTTACCGGTTTCCAACATTTAAAAAAATATCTTTTCTACTCATCCTTTACTCATTTCAAACCTTTATGAGTTTGTTTCTACTGTTTAACACAAAAGAAGATATTTTGAAGAATGTTGAAAACTGGTAATAGTTCACTTCTGTAGTATTTGTTTTCCTACTATGGAAGTGAATGGTTGCCAGTTTCCCACATAAAAAAAGCTTTCTCTACTCATATTTTACTTGTTTCAAACCTTTAAGAGTTTGTTTCTACTGTTCAACAGAAAAAAAAGATAGCTCAAAAAATGTTGAAAACCGGTAACCATTGACTTCCATAGTATTTGTTTTTCCTATTATGGAAGTGAATGGTTGCTGGTTTCCAACATTTTTCAAAATATCTTCTCTACTTATCCTTTACTCAATTCAAACCTTTATGAGTTTGTTTCTACTGTTTAACACAAAATAAGATATTTTGAAGAATGTTGAAAACTGGTAATCATTCACTTCTGTAGTATTTGTTTTCCTACTATGGAAGTGAATGGTTGCCAGTTTCCCACATAAAAAAGCTTTCTCCACTCATATTTTACTTGTTTCAAACCTTTATGAGTTTGTTTCTACTGTTCAACAGAAAAAAAGATAGCTCAAAAAACGTTGAAAACCGGTAACCATTGACTTCCATAGTATTTGCTTTTCCTATTATGGAAGTGAATGGTTCCTGGTTTCCCACATTTTTCAAAATATGTTCTCTACTCATCCTTTACTCATTTCAAACCTTTATGCTTTTGTTTCCACTGTTTAACACAAAAGAAGATATTTTGAAAAATGTGGAAAACCGGTAACCATTGACTTTCATAGTATTTGTTTTTCCTACTATGAAATTGAATGGTTACTAGTTTTCCACATTTCTCAAAATCTCCTCTCTACCCATTCTTTACTCATTTCAAACCTTTATGAGTTTGTTTCTACAAAAGAAGATATTTTGAAGAATAATGAAAACTATGGACTTTCATAGCATTTGTTTTTCCAACTAAAGAAGTGAATGGTTAGCGGTTTCCAACATTTTTCAAAATATCTTCTTTTGTGTTCAATCAAATGAAATAAAGGATGAGTAAACAATGTCAGAATTGTATTTTTGCAGTATACTCTCCCATTAACCAGCCAGCAAGATGTTCTTTTATACATAAAACTCCAACAATCAATGTTTTTTATTATTTTAGGAGAATAAACTCACCACGCCCCACCACAGAGCATCAGCATAGCTGGAGAAACCTGTCTTCCCTTCTTCATCTACTGCATCTTTTTCAGCCAAATACACAAAATACGATGAGAAGATCAGACCCAGGAACCCGATGTACAGTGTGGTGATCAGCTCCTGAAATGTAGGAAAACAGTTCAGAAATAAACAGATTAACATTCGTTTCCATTAGATATATACAGTAATACAAAGTCATACAAAGTTGAATTTATTAAGTCTGATTAATGTAAGTTAGGATGACTAGAAATGAACATTTAAGTCAGGTAGATTGTTTTATGTCCTTTTAATTAAAATTATACTTTCAATTCTATTAATATTTCATTCAAAACACACACCACGGATGTTAATATTGCTTATATTTAATGTAAATTAAAGAATATATATATATATAAGTTTTTTATATAATTTATATAAGTTTTTGCTTTGTATTTTCTTTTAAAAACACACAGCAGATGTTATTATGGCTTATATTAATTTAGTTTTTTTAACAGTGTATGATCTTGTTTTAAAATGCAACGAGCCACAATTTTTAAAATCTATTTTATGGTCTTAAATTTGTAAGGCTGCACAGAAAAAGCATTTTTTTAAACTATAGATACTCCATTTAATCTGTAAATTAATGTGACACCGCATAAACTGTGTTTAAATGAACAAAACATTGAGGGCCCTATCATACACCCGGCGCAGTGCGGCGCAAGACGCGGCGCAATAGTCTTTTGGTAGTTTCAGCTTGGCGCAAGAGTGGTTTTGAGGCGTTGCGCTATGCTGTTTAAATAGCAAATGCATTAGCGCTCATATGTGCGCCCATAGGTGTTCTGCTCTAAAAAGGGAGGCGTTCTGAGGCGGACCGCTGGCGCGTCGCTATTTTGAGAAACTAAAATAGATTTTTTATTAGACCAAAACAAACCCGGTCTAAACTCCAGCGCAGAGTTGCGCCCTGCTTACACACTGCTTAATACACACAAGAGAGCAATAGGCAAATATCTTTACATATGAAAACATTTAAATATTAAGGATATATATAGGATATAATAAGAATAGATATAGAATATAAATATAAAGGATTAAAATATTACAAAACATATTATTTTCTAGCCTACATAAATATGAAAAATCACTGCTTTTGTGTCTTCTTCATCTCTGGAGGCTTTTTCAGTTCATCCATAACAATTTGCTTTGTATAATGTTATTATTATTAGCAGTGTTATTTATTATATCCATATTTATATTTGTTTTATTAAAAACAAGCTTAGATTTGCCCACCTGTCAGGTTTTAGACCATATGGGGCATGGCAGGTGTATTTGGAAATAACTGAGTATTTTGAGCACACTTGGTCTTTATTGTTCATTTATTCGTTTGCTGGAAATTAGAACTGAATTTAGAAATAGTTTTGAAACAAATCTTTGCGCTTAACAAACGAAATTAATTATTTATAGGCTAATTGACGTCTGTGTAAAGGTTTCCCTATCCAAGAGCGAAAGTGAAAGTAGATTCATGATCTCTCATTCTCACGCAGTAGATGCTCTGTTTAACTGTGAACTGTTAAAAAACTGTCAACTGTGAACTGTTTGCTTGTGAAATGCTCAGTTTTTCCACTTAGACTTACTTTGCGTCCTGTAAATAGCGAATGCGCTTATGGCGCGACGCAGCTGGTTCTTAAAGGGAATGGGAGATGAGACTCTGATTGGTTTATTCTCAAAACACACCTATAACTCACTAAGAAAATAAACTCGACCCTTTTCGACCATGAACCACTGCGCAAGGCAGATTTCCCGTCCTTAAATTAGCAAAAACGCGTCCTGACACGCCCTGAAAGCCTTTGCGCCCTGCGTTTTGCGCTCTGCTCATGGACCGTCAAAATAGAGCCCTGATTGATTGATTGATTGATTGGTTGATTGGTTGATTGATTGATTGATTGATTGATTGATTGATTGATTGATTGATTGATTGATTGATTGATTATTGGTCTGGGACTGATCAAATCATTTTAAAATATAATTATAATTTTTTTAATGCAATATACTGTATATTCAGGACTAAGAAGAAAATTAAAGCAAAGAAAGTCGCCACAGCGGAATGAACCGCCAAGTTATCCAGCATATGTTTTACGCAGCGGTTGTCCTTCCAGCTGCAACCCATCCCTGGGAAACATCCAAACACACTTAATCACACACACACACACACACACACACACACACACACACACACACACACACACACACACACTACGGTCAATTGTAGCATACCCAATTCCCCTATCCCACATGTGTTTGGGCTGTGGGGCAAACCGGACCACCCGGAGGAAACCCACGCCAACACGGGGAGAACATGCAAACTCCACACAGAAACGCCAACTGAGGCTCGAACCAGCGACCTTCTTGCTGTGAAGTGATCGTGCTACTCACTGCTCAACAATGTTGAACAAGTGCAAAACATGTCATGCTGGTTGAACTGAATGAAACTTTTTTTCTCCTAATGCCCATATTATGCTATAAGCTGATTTCCTCTCTCATGCTGCAGCAGAGGACATGGCGCACGCAGTATAAAAGCACCTTAAAAGGCAAACCCTAAGCCGGTGTGAATGAATTAGCCCAATCATGCCTGATCCGCAGAGAACTTCAGCTCTTTCATAAGACCTGCGTCAACGGTGAAGTGACCAAGAAAATGTGTGCAGGTTTCATGTGTAAAGCCTCAGATCAGCGAAGGCATTAGACTATCATTATGTGATTTGGTGAGGCCCTATTTGGAGTGAAATCAGTGGGTTTCATCGAACTGTAAGATATTAAAGTGATGGATCAATGAACGTTTGCTGGTCGTTTATTCACGCGCAGGGTTTGCCCGAGATGTCATCTTCAGAATAACATTAAAGAAGATTTTCAGCTGAAAGTGGGGTCTTTGGTGGTTATATATTATATTTAACAGTATTTACAACACTTTGTTAATGAATGCTGTATTGTAGTGTTTAGTATATTATAGTGAACTGATGAACTATAACAAATACTGTAGTATACTTTAGTTTAACTACAGTAAACTGTGGTGTGTTGCAGTATTGAGTCATTTGTTGTTGTTGTTATTGAGTTAGCATAGCAACTATAGAAAAACCACAACATACTGCTGTAGTTGTTATCACCATAGGAACTATATAATTACCACAACAGAATAATTAGTATAGTTGCTGCGTTACCATGACAACTATAGAATTACCACAACATATTACTAGTTGTTATTACCATAGCAACTATAGAATTACCACAACATATTACTAGTTGTTACCATAGCAACTACAGAACAACCACAACATATTACTATAGTTGTTGCGTTACCATGCCAACTATAGAACAACCACAACATATTACTATAGTTGTTGCGTCACCATGCCAACTATAGAATTATTACAACATATTACTATAGTTGTTGCGTCACTATGCCAACTATAGAATTATTACAACATATTACTATAGTTAATGCGTTACCATAGCAACTATAGAATTACCACAACATATTACTAGTTGTTGTTACCATAGCAACTATAGAATTACCACAACATATTACTAGTTGTTGTTACCATCGCAACTATAGAATTACCACAACATATTACTAGTTGTTGTTACCATAGCAACTATAGAATTACCACAACATATTACTAGTTGTTGTTACCATAGTAACTACAACATTACCACAAAAGATTAATTACTATATTTGTTGCGTTACCATAGCAACTATAGAATGACCATAAAATATTAGTTGTTGTTACCATAGCAATTATAAAATTACCACAACAGATTAATTATTAGTTGTTGCATTACCATAGCCACTACAGAATCCCCACAACAGATCACTTACTTTAGATGTTGTGTTACTATAGCAACTATAGAATCACCACAACTGATCAATTACTGTAGTTGTGTTACCATTGCAACTACAGAATCCACACAACTAATCAATTACTACAGTTGTTCTACCATAGCAACTTCGGAATCCCCACGACAGATCTCTTACTTTAGTTGTTGTGTTACCTTAGCAACTACAGAATCACCACAACAGATCACTTACTTTAGTTGTTGTGTTACCTTAGCAACTACAGAATCACCACAACAGATCACTTACTTTAGTTGTTGTGTTACCTTAGCAACTACAGAATCACCACAATAGATAAATTACTATAATTGTGTTACCATATCAACAAGATATGAATCACAACAACCAACTAATTACTACAGTTGTTGTGTTACTATAGCAACTGTAGAATCACCACAATAGATCAATTACTATAGTTGTTATGTTACCATAGCAACTGTAGTATCGCCACAACACATCAATTACTATAATTGTGTTACCATAGCAACTGTAGAATCACCAAAGATCAATTACTCCTGTTGTTGCATTATTATAGCAACTGTAGAATTACAACTGATCAATTACTAGAAGTGTTGTGCTGCCATAGCAACTATAGAATTACCACAACTGATCAATTACTATAGTTGTGTTACTATAACAACCACAGAATCCCCACAACAGATGCCTTAATTTAGATGTTATGTTACCATAGCAATTATAGAATCACAACAGATCAAGTACTTTATTTGTGTTACCTTAGCAACTATAGATTGCCCACAACAGATCAATTACTATAGTTGTTACCATAGAAACTAAAGAATCACCACAACAGATCAAGTACTGTAGTTGTGTTACCATAGCAACTATAGAATGCCCACAACAGATCAATTACTATAGTTGTTACCATAGAAACTATAGAATCACCAAAACAGATCAAGTACTATAGTTGTTGTGTTACTATAGCAACTAGAATCCCAACAGATTTATTCAAGTACTTTATGCATGGTTCAAAAACACTACATTATTTACTATAAATTACCATAGTATTTTTTCATATGGTGAATTATCAGCCAATGGGGTGAAACATACCCCACTTAGATGAGTTTTTGATCATAGTAACAAAACCAGGCCTGAACTTTTAAATGCATGAATGAAACGCACCTGCCGATGGATAAAAACCACTGATCCCAGAAGCCTCCACGTTCCTCCCTGCCGATCCACATGCAGCATCCGCAAGATCTGGAGGAAGCGGATCCCTCTGTAAGCATGGAGATTTAATCAGCATATTAGAATAAACAGCAGTGAAAGATGATCATAATATCTGATGATATTTCAGTGGTACCTGATTGCAGACGTGGCAAACACTTGTCCATTAGAGCCGACGCTGAGAACAACAACAGATGCCACGACCACGATTAGATCTGTGATATAAGTAGAAGAACAGGTCAAAATGAAGAACTGCAGCAAAATCTATTTTTTTCTTTAGCTTATGTAAACAGTTATAAAAATATACAAACTAAAACGGTATATATGAAACATATACAACATTATGTTGAAGGGAAATGTTTTTAAAATATTAAAGTATAAAAATACTCAAAACAAGTAATTAATAAATAAAATATTGAAGTTTAAAAATAAAAAAAATCAACATTAGTAATGAACCTGAAGAAATATAATGATAATAACTATTATTATTATTTATTTTTTGATTTGACTGTCAAAATTGAAGACGTTTTAGTAACGTTTTACAAATAACCTTTTTTTAAATGTTGAATTTAAATCCAGAAAGAAAACGCAAGTAAAAAATAAATATAACTTTAATATATTTTTTTATTTAAATTAGCTGATTTAACCAGATTTAAAACATATACATTTATAACTAAAACTAATACTAATTTTGAACACATAAAACAAATAAAATAAATTGAAGCTGTTTTAGATGTTGTATTTAAATCCAGAAAAAAATATAGGAAAAAAAAAACTTCAATATTTTTATTAATTAGAATTTTAACCCAGTTAAAATATATTAATTAAAACTTATATACTATTTTTTGCAAAACAAGTAAATTAACATTACATAAAAAAAATATTAGTACTGGAAAAATGAATATATTTATATAAATATAAAAACAAATTAAATAAAAGTTAAATTAAAAATAATAATAATGAAATGAAATAAAAATAAAATAAAACATGAATGAAATAAAATCCTTTTACATAAATATAAAAAGTTAAAATAATAATTTTAAAAAATGAAACAAAATAAAAAAATTAATTAAATAAAATGAAATAAAATTAAACTAAATAAAAAAAATTATAAAATGAAATGAAATAAAAATAATAATAAATAAATAAAAAACAAAATAGAAAATAAAAAAATGAAATAAAAAATTAAATGAAACAAAAAATAATAATAAATAAACAAAATAAACTTTTTTTAAAATGAAGCAAAATAAATTAAAATAAATGAATGAATAAATTAATCTATATAAATATAAAAAGTAAAAAATATATTTTTTTAAATAATAACAAATTTAAAAAAAAATATTTTTTTACAAAATAAAAAAAAAAAACTTAAGAAAAAAGTCCCAGCGTTAGAAATGAACCTTATTTAACATAACACTTTTCCAAATCAATTTTTGGATTTATTAGAGAACCAGATTCCAAATACAAATGTTGGCTTTATATCCAGAATTGAATGTAATGTCGCATCACATGACACCAATACTGCATTCTGCTCCACATGTTATTTTTGCTGAGAAATGAACATGCAGCCTATAATCAATAAGCACCTATAATGGAGATGGGTTTCCTGATGAAGCGCAGACGGCCTTTAATGCCCACATATTTGCTCCGGCAGCCTGCAGACCAGAGCCGCACCACATACTCAGTCCCGAAAAACACCACCAGCACAATCTCCTGTACAGAGGACAAACACAACCCATATTCAAGGCTAGAAAAAGACAGATTTCACTAGGACTGCACAATATTGGAAAAACCTGATGCGTTCTTGGGATATTTTATTTTTCTGCAATATACAATGAAATATAAATACAGTTTCACCCGACGGTTTGAATAGCTCCATTAAACGTCTTTCCAAGTCTAACAGTATTCAGGAACAGAAACTGAATACTCACAATGCAAACAATGCTTTTCTTTCTTACGTTTTTTGTCTCGTTTCTAGTCCAAATATATAAAAATTTATTGGGATTTTTCTTAAAACAAGCAAAATAATGCAATGTGACTATAACAAATGTGCACATAGCGATTTCAGTGCTGAAACAATACATTATGCAGTACTACATTTCAGTAACACTTCAGTATCTACTGGATTGATAAAGATATTATGTTCATTAGTAGTTATAAAGCATGAACTTATTCTGCATTTCTAATAAACCTAAACACAATTTACAGCTTACCAACTATAAGTAAGCAGCAAATTGAAGATTATTAAGCTAGTAATGGTTTGTTAATACTGCGAATTGTGACCTAAACTAAAGTGTTACTCACATTTCACTTCGATAATGTTTAGAGTCACTATTGAGATATCCGACTTGACTGCGGATTATTAAATTAATTGAAAAATGTAAACAAAATTAAAAGATTTAGACCTTATTCTGATTCCATATTGCAAATCATTGGATTTAAAATATTATTTGTTAAAATACAAATAAAAAAATGAGATGTTGACTAAGGTTATATTGAGATCTCAGAATTAATTTGCTTATTTTATGAGATTAGTTTTTTTTTACATATAGAGTTAAAGTCAAAATTATTCACTCTCCTTTTTGTTTCTTTTTACAATATTTCCCAAATTATGTTCTCAGTATTTCTTTTTTTTTTTCTTCTGGAGAAAGTCTTCATTGTTTCATTTCGGCTAGAATAAAAGCAGATTTTAATTTTTGTAAACCCATTTTAAGGTCAATATTATTAGTCCCTTTCAGCAATATTAGTTTTGGATTGTCTCCAGAACACACCACTGTTATACAATGACTTGCCTAATTACCCTAACTTTACCCTAATTACCCTCGTTAAGCCTTTAAATGTCACTTTAAGCTGTATAGAAGTGTCTTGAAAAATATCTAATAAAATATTATTTACTGTCATCATGGCAAAAAGAAATTAAATCAGTTATTAGAAATGAGTTATTAAAAATATTATGATTAGAAATTTGCTGAATGAAATCTTTCATTTAAACAGAAATTGGGGGGGAATAGAGTGGGGCGAATAATTCTGACCTCAACTGTATACAAAATAAAATAAAATAAAATAAAATAAAATAAAATAAAATAAAATAAAAAATAATAAAATAAATTAAAAAATAAATAAATAAAATTAAATAAAACAAAAAAATAAATAAAATAAAATAAATAAAATAAAATAAAATGAAAAATAAAAATAAATAAATAAACAAATAAA
>NC_141045.1:3165000-3220000 GCF_052040795.2 Danio rerio
GGGTTACTTGCCATTACTGTGTGGAGTTTGCATGTTCTCCCCGTGTTGTTGTGGGTTTCCTCCGTTCCTCCGAAAGCGTTCTTGCAGGTATCCCAGAGCTCATCAAGATCCTTTGTGTTCATCTTCAATGCCTCCTCCATCTTACCCCAGACATGCTCAATAATGTTCATGTCTGGTGACTGGGCTGGCCAATCCTGGAGCACCTTGACCTTCTTTGCTTTCAGGAGCTTTGATGCTGAGGCTGAAGTATGAGAAGGAGCGCTATCCTGCTGGAGAATTATCTCTCGCACGCCCCCATACTGAATGTAACCCCAAACCATGATTTTTCCTTCACCAAACTTGACTGATTTCTATGAGAATCTTGCGTCCATGCTGGTCCCAGTAGGTCTTCTGCAGTATTTGTGATGATTGGGATGCAGCTCAACAAATCTACCTTCTGCCACCTTTTCCAAATGATCAACTAGAAGTCAAGTTATTATTTGTTGATCTTACAACTGGGATCCACAACAAGACTTTTGTCAGGGAGTGTATATATACACATGACTGCTCGATAGGGTTCTGCCCTATATGATTCAGCACTCCAAGGCTCTTAATAAAGTTCCACATTATGATGTTTCAGCAGGTTTACCATCTAACAGGAACGGAAGGATAATGATGCTTTTAAACATCCAGTCAGTTTGAAGCCCACGATCAGAAACGCACAAACGGATTAGGGCTGAAGTTCACTAAACTCTCTCCATCAAGGCCATTAGGTTTAGAAATCAAGTACGAACTGTATACAGTTTCACAACATATTGAGCTTATGGACAAATCCTGAACACAAGAGATCTCATATGCGCTAAATGACGGCATATAGAAGAAGAAATGCTCCTCTAATCCATTCAGAAATGACCAGATGTTGTGATATTGCACCATCAACAGCAGGATTAGCAGAAATGCGGGACGTGGCGCTCGCAAATGGAACAAATATGGCCTCCCTCGTTTTCTCCAATTTGGATTAAGAGGCAGGTCAGTAGATAAAACAGTCATGACGTTTTGTAAGCTGAATATCCCTTTAAATCTGTCTAAAGGTTCAGTGGGGAATTGTTTGGGTGCCTTCAGGGAATAATAACAGCAGAGACTCATTGTGAATACATACATTTTTGTGACAATGTAAAATACGTTGCTCTGGGTACGTTTGGTTCTGTTTCAGATGAAAAATCCACTAGAGGGTGCTGTATACATTCCTGACAATGTAAACATGTCATTTAGACAAGTGTTTCTCAACCACGTTCCTGGAGGACCACCGACACTGTTTTGCATGTCTCCTTTGTCTGTTGCACCCTTTACAGGTCTTTCAGTCTCTGCTAATGAGCTGATGATCTGAATCAGGAGTGTTTGGTTGAGGAGGTATGAAAAAATGTGCAGAGCTGGTGATCCTCCAGGAACATGGTTGAAAAACACTGATTTAGACTATGATTTGATGTACGTTTGAGATGAAAAAGCCACTAGAGGGCACTGTCTACATTCATGTCGATCTAAATACGTTATTTAGAGCATAGTTTGTTACACGTTTCACATGACATCCACTAGAGGGCGCTGTCTGCATTTTAAAAATCTGAAATACGTTAGTCAGGCTGTGATTTTATTTACGTTTCAGATGAAAAATACATTAGACGGCACTGTTTGCATTCATGTGAAGCTAAATACGTTATTTAGCGCATGTTTTGTTGTACGTTTCAGATGACACATCCACTAGAGGGCGCTGTCTGTATTTTGAAAATCTAAAATACCTTACTCAGGGTGTGATTTGGTTTATCATTTCAGATAACAAATCCACTAGAGGGCACTGTCTACATTCATGTCGATCTAAATACGTTATTTAGAGCATGGTTTGTTATACGTTTCACATGACATCCACTAGAGGGCGCTGTCTGCATTTTAAAAATCTGAAATACGTTAGTCAGGGTGTGATTTTATTTACGTTTCAGATGAAAAATACATTAGTTGGCACTGTTTGCATCCATGTGAAGCTAAATACGTTATTTAGCGCATGTTTTGTTGTATGTTTCAGATGACACATACACTAGAGGGCGCTGTCTGTATTTTGAAAATCTAAAATACGTAACTCAGGGTGTGATTTGGTTTATCATTTCAGATAACATATCCACTAGAGGGCACTGTCTACATTCATGTCAATCTAAATACGTCATTTAGAGCATGGTTTGTTGTATGTTTCACATGAGACATCCACTAGAGGGCGCTGTCTGCATTTTAAAAAATCTGAAATGCGTTAGGGTGTGATTTTATTTAGGTTTCAGATGAAAAATACATTAGACGGCACTGTTTGCATCCATGTGAAGCTAAATACGTTATTTAGAGCATGTTTTGTTGTACGTTTCAGATGACACATCCACTAGAGGGCGCTGTCTGCATTTTAAAAATCTGAAATACGTTAGTCAGGGTGTGATTTTATTTAGGTTTCAGATGAAAAATACATTAGACGGCACTGTTTGCATTCATGTGAAGCTAAATACGTTATTTAGCGCATGTTTTGTTGTACGTTTCAGATAACACATCCACTAGAGGGCGCTCTCTGTATTTTGAAAATCTAAAATACGTTACTCAGGGTGTGATTTGGTTTATCATTTCAGATAACAAATCCACTAGAGGGCACTGTCTACATTCATGTCGATCTAAATACGTTATTTAGAGCATGGTTTGTTGTACGTTTCACATGAGACATCCACTAGAGGGCGCTGTCTGCATTTTAAAAATCTGAAATACGTTAGTCAGGGTGTGATTTTATTTAGGTTTCAGATGAAAAATACATTAGACGGCACTGTTTGCATCCATGTGAAGCTAAATACGTTATTTAGCGCATGTTTTGTTGTACGTTTCAGATGACACATCCACTAGAGGGCGCTGTCTGTATTTTGAAAATCTAAAATACCTTACTCAGGGTGTGATTTGGTTTATCATTTCAGATAACAAATCCACTAGAGGGCACTGTCTACATTCATGTCGATCTAAATACGTTATTTAGAGCATGGTTTGTTATACGTTTCACATGACATCCACTAGAGGGCGCTGTCTGCATTTTAAAAATCTGAAATACGTTAGTCAGGGTGTGATTTTATTTACGTTTCAGATGAAAAATACATTAGTTGGCACTGTTTGCATCCATGTGAAGCTAAATACGTTATTTAGCGCATGTTTTGTTGTATGTTTCAGATGACACATACACTAAAGGGCGCTGTCTGTATTTTGAAAATCTAAAATACGTAACTCAGGGTGTGATTTGGTTTATCATTTCAGATAACATATCCACTAGAGGGCACTGTCTACATTCATGTCAATCTAAATACGTCATTTAGAGCATGGTTTGTTGTATGTTTCACATAAGACATCCACTAGAGGGCGCTGTCTGCATTTTAAAAAATCTGAAATGCGTTAGGGTGTGATTTTATTTAGGTTTCAGATGAAAAATACATTAGACGGCACTGTTTGCATCCATGTGAAGCTAAATACGTTATTTAGAGCATGTTTTGTTGTACGTTTCAGATGACACATCCACTAGAGGGCGCTGTCTGCATTTTAAAAATCTGAAATACGTTAGTCAGGGTGTGATTTTATTTAGGTTTCAGATGAAAAATACATTAGACGGCACTGTTTGCATTCATGTGAAGCTAAATACGTTATTTAGCGCATGTTTTGTTGTACGTTTCAGATAACACATCCACTAGAGGGCGCTCTCTGTATTTTGAAAATCTAAAATACGTTACTCAGGGTGTGATTTGGTTTATCATTTCAGATAACAAATCCACTAGAGGGCACTGTCTACATTCATGTCGATCTAAATACGTTATTTAGAGCATGGTTTGTTGTACGTTTCACATGAGACATCCACTAGAGGGCGCTGTCTGCATTTTAAAAATCTGAAATACGTTAGTCAGGGTGTGATTTTATTTATTTTTCAGATGAAAAATACATTAGACGGCACTGTTTGCATCCATGTGAAGCTAATTACGTTATTTATCGCATGTTTTGTTGTACGTTTCAGATGACACATCCACTAGAGGGTGCTGTCTGTATTTTGAAAATCTGAAATACGTTACTTAGGGTATGATTTGGTTTTACATTTCAGATAACAAATCCACTAAAGGGGCACTGTCAGCATTCATGTCAATCTAAATACGTTATTTAGCGCACGGATTGTTTTACATTTCAGATAAAAAGCCACTAGAGGGTGCTGTCTACATTCATGTCGATCTAAATATATTATTTAGAGCATGGTTTGCTGTATGTTTCACATGACACATCCACTAGAGGGTGCTGTCTACATTCATGTCGATCTAAATACATTATTTAGAGCATGGTTTGCTGTATGTTTCACATGACATATCCACTACAGGGCGCTGTCTGCAGTCAGCCGTTTGCATACAGTCTAGTCGCAGGAGATCAAATATTTCAATGTATCTGCAGCTCAAATCGGACCCGAATTATCCACACACGGAGATGATCGGAACTCCACGCAGCTCTCCATTGAAAATTAATGACTTCCGGTCTGTCTCTTTTCGCATGCAGTGGAAAGGAGGCTTTAGGGTACGTTTTGTTGCACATTTCAAATGACAAATCCACCAAAGGGCGCTGTCTATATTTTTACAAATCTAATATACATTACTTAGGGTACATTTCGTTGCACGTTTTGGATGACAAATGTATTAGAGGGCACTGTTTACATTTTTACAAACATGAAATAAATCACTCAGGATGCATTTTGTTGTATGCCTGTCCTCGTACACACTCATTATATATATATATATATATATATATATATATATATATATATATATATATATATATATATATATATATACACACACATATACATACATACATATATATATATATATATATATATATACACACACATATACATACATACATATATATATATATATATATATATATATATATATATATATATATATATATATATATATATATACACATACATACATACATACATACATACATACATACATATATATATATATATATATATATATATATATATATATACATACATATATATATATATATATATATATATATATATATATATATATATACACACACATATATATATATATGTATATATATACACATATATATATACACTATACATATATACACACTATATATATATATATATATATATATATATATATATATATATATATATATATATTATATATATAAAAAAGAAGGAATTAATTTATTACATTTTATTTTAATTTGATGTCTAAAAATAAGTAGTCTAATATTATATTTTACTTTATAATTAAAACATAAGCATTTTGTATTTAATTATTTCATTTTCTTTCTCTTTTTTTCCACTGCAGACTAATTAAGGAAAGCCAGAGCTTTAAACCAAGAGTCAATAATCCAGTGTGGAACTGTGTGCATCTCCTCAAAGGTCGTGTTGTGTTTGACCTTTGTCTCAATGACCTCATTCGCCCCGTGAGTTGTTTCTCACAGGAGGATCACTGTCGCTGCGTGCAGATGTGAAGTCTCTACCCAACACTATGCTCCCGTCAATCCCATGGACCCCTGCGGACACATCCAGCCCTCTCGCCTTTAGCCAAATTAAATTCCAAATCCAAACCAGATTCCCAGTTCAAAAAAACAATAACGTTTACCTCAGAACCTAGCCGTTTTCAATCAACCTCCCATTGCGTTAAGCAGACAGGGCACGCCGGGACCTAATAGCGTTATGAACTTGAGCCAAACTCGGTCACAGCTTAAAAATTATGCTAAAAAAGACTTTTTAGAACGGAAAAAACTTCATACCTGATTAAAACAAAACAGTTGGTGCATTACTGAGCCAAACCCCAAAATCAGACTGAGGACAGCTTATTAATAACATCCGGTAAAAAGCGTTGCTCATATTCTGAAATGCATAAATTCATTTCCTTCGGCTTAGTCCCTTTTTTTATCAGGGTTTGCAACAGCAGAATGAACCGCCAACTATTCCAGTATATATTTCATACAGCAGATGCCCTTCCAGCTGCAACCCAGTATTGAGAAACA
This sequence comes from Danio rerio, assembly GCF_052040795.2. NCBI lineage: Eukaryota > Metazoa > Chordata > Actinopteri > Cypriniformes > Danionidae > Danio > Danio rerio. The sequence goes on from NC_141045.1 coordinate 3,171,076, forward strand.
CCCATAAACACTCATACACTACGAGCAATTTAGTGTATTCAATTCACCCATAGCGCATGTGTTTGGACTGTCGGGGGAAACCGGAGCACCCGGAGGAAACCCACAACAACACGGGGAGAACATGCAAACTCTACACAGAAATGCCAACAGCGACCTTCTTACTGTGAGGCAACAGTGTTAACCACTGAGGCACGGTGCTGTCCAAATGCATAATCATAGCTACAATTAAATGTTGGTGGATCTCATTTTGGCTGTCTCCTGCTGGATTTTGTGCATCACACAAACAAGGTTGTAAACCTAGCAGCTGTTAGGTGGCAAATGCATGAATAATATGTGTTTGATGGGTAAATAGCTGGAGAGTATTTTTATTAGGAAAGGAAATGCAATATGTGGTTTTAATCAAACGCATACAAAAAAAAAAAAAAAACATCTAATAAAAAAAAACACATCTGTTTCCTGTTAAAATTTTATGGCAATTTTTACAGTTAGCCGGAAACTTCTTTTCTTCAGAACTGAATGTTTTTCACATATGGAAATACGTCATACATTAAGCCTTGAAAGGAAAAAATACGAGGAGCAAATTCATCGCGTGACCTGTGGTTTTTGTGACAGGTGCAGTATAACAGAAAAATAAATGTTTGGAAGCAATCAGAAATGTTTGGAAAAAATTAGTTTTATTCAGCGATGATGCATTAAATTAATGCAAAGTGGCAGTAAAGAAACAATGTTACAGAAGGCTCTAATCTGTGAACTTTAAACTTTCTACTCTTCATTAATTCTTTTTTATTTTTTGTAATAAAAAAAGTAAAAAAAAATTTTTTTTGAACTCAGATCTTCATCTTATAATTATTTCTTATGGCTCATATTTCAGTGAAGACTAAAAGTAATGATGCAAAAAATTAAGCTTACTTAATTTAGCTAACTAAGCAATAACTAAAACATTTTCATTAATGTATTTACTAATATAAACTAATAATGAACAATACTTGTAAAGCATTTATTAATCATAATTTAACATTTAGTAATGCATTAATTAAATTCAAATTCATAGTTAAATCAGTGGTCCAGAGTAGGCATGGGCCGGTAGTAGATTCTGACAGTATGAGAGCCTTGAATAAAAATATCACGGTTTCACGGTATTGTGATTAAATATTCATTCAGTCATTCATTCATTCATTTTCTTGTCGGCTTAGTCCCTTTATTAATCTGGGGACGCCACGGCGGAATGAACCGCCAACTTATCCAGCAAGTTTTTACGCAGCAGATGCCATTCCAGCCGCAACCCATCTCTGGGAAACATCCACACACACACACATTCACACATACACACACTCATACACTACAGACAATTTAGCCTACCCAATTCACCTGTACCGCATGTCTTTGGACTGTGGGGGAAACCGGAGCACCCGGAGGAAACCCACTCGAAGGCAGGGAGAGCATGCAAACTCCATACAGAAACACCAACTGAGCCGAGGTTCGAACCAGCGACCCAGCAACCTTCTTGCTGTGAAGCCCCACCCCCCACCCCCTTTGAAAACAATACATTTTATTTTGAGAAACATTTGTAATATTTTGGAGCAGTAAACATGTCAGGCTAATTAAATTAAATAAATCGTTGTCTTCTGCTGTCTGCATTAGTTTGAAAAACACTGATTTCCATACATAATAAAATCCCATCTCTGGATGCATTTTTTGCTGGCCTAAAAAACAACAACAACAAAAAAAAAGTAAATAAAAAATCCTACACATACCTTAGGAACGGTATTAGAGAAAATGTTGGTTGTTTTAAAACCTTGACAAACTGCGGTATACATTGAAAACAGTTATCGTCCCATGCCTAGTCCAGAGTGCATTTTTAAGGCTTGGTTGTGTTTATAAATGCAAAGCAATGTGTGCTCATGCTTCATTTGTATTTAAAAAAAAAACAATAAAAAAAAACAAGTTCTTTTTTCATATATCCTACTTCGATTATATACAGCTACTTAGCTAACATGAGAACGGCTGTCAAATTTCCTAGCTCCTCCGAAAGCCCGCCCTCAAGAGGCTCTGATTGGTCAGCTAACAAAATGTGCTGTGATTTGAGCATCGGCTACGTCACCAGGAAAAGTGGCAAGCCTCTAATAGCATGCGCTGTGCCACTGTCTAAACATTGTCAGTCAGAGTAGTTGTTAGACGTATCAGTTTGAGCCTGAATCAGACAGAAAATGAAGAGGACACAGCTGACACAGCCTGCTCTCTAAAATAAAATAAGCACGCGTAAGTAATATGAAACATCTTCTCATATCTTCTGCGAGTTTGTTATTTGAGATGTAGAACGCAGGGAAAGCGTCAGCATAGAGAGACACTGTAGTGCTGCTGAAGATTATGGCTGTTTGCATCGGTTTGACTGGTAAATATGAATTTGTAGCTAAATTGTTAGTGGTGCCGAACAGCATTTCCCATTGTTTACATCCTTGTCTATGTCCTTGTTTAAACATACCACTAACGTTAGACACTATGCATGTGATAGATCAATTTTAAAAAATAAAAATACTTACAGCTCACAATCCACAGCTTTGTCTATTATGGTTGGAGCTGCTCCTTCTTCGAGGAGTTTTAGCTGAATCCAGCACTGAACTGGGAGAGATTCTGTCCTTTGTCAAATGCTAGCTATATCTTTATTATAATTCTCTGGAACATAATTAAACTGTAAGCACTTCTCTTTTTGTGTCGTGTCCTTTGGAGACCCAAATACAGAGACAGAAGAAGCTCTCTGGAAGCAGCAGCGTTTGGATGCATTTTAGCTTTCTCCGCTATTATATTACAGTACTTCTAGCCACGCCCCTTAGCTCCGCGGGGTGTATACACGTAGTGAATGCGCATAACCTGAAGCGTTTGCAATCTCACTAACCCGGATGTATTTTTTGTAGGCTTTGCTAAGCTGACTTAGCAAAGCCAATGTCTCTCTTTGCATTGAACTTTGAGCGTCTTACATTCAGAGATGTTGTTTATTTTTACACAACTACATTACACATCAACTAAAGTTTAAAATATGACATCGTAGTGGACCACTAAAAGAAACAACCTTATTGTAAATTCTCACTAGTTAGCACACTGTGAGGTAATGTAACGGATGGTCGCCAAACAATGGAGATGAGGACCCAAATGGAGTATTATTACTATATAGTCAGGCCGGCAATGGTCGAAATAGGAGCAAACGGTATCATGGGAGTAATCCAAAAACGTAGTTGTGGTTACAGGCAAAGAGGTCGATGCAGACAGCAAACAGCATAAATAATAAACAAGACAAGGATCAAAAGGCACAGCAAGTCTAGACAGGAATAACGCTTGGTAATGTAACAGGTGAACAAGACTCAGCCATGTGTGTGAGAATGTGAGGTGTATACACAGTATAGTCCAACTAATCAGTGTTCATAAGCTACACTGAAAAAAATTATTCAAAAATGATTCCTTGGATTTACTCAATTATGTTTATGTTAAGTTGTTGTAAACTATTTTTTGTGTTGAATTTAAACAAACAAATTGAGTTGAACATTATTAAATTTAATTAGTATTTTTTTTTATTTAACACATAAATTGTTCGCAACAGTTCTGCATGCAACACTTTTTTTAGTGTATAGCTTCGTGCAACTAATCAGTGGTTATTCGGAACTGGCGTGTGTGTGGCAGAACTATAGTTTGGGTGATATTGAATGTTTTCAGCTATCTGCAAAAGCTAAATTGCTGGCTAACAAAGTAACAAGAACTACAGTAACAATAAATGACTTTACTTTCATTAACTAATGTTACAAAGATGAATCAATACTGTAATAAATGCATTGTTTGTTCATGTTAGTAAATACCTTAACTAATGAAACTATCGTAAAGCCTTACCAATTTTTATTGTTTTTGTTTTGTTGTTGTGTAAATAGACCCGTATTTTACAGTACTGAATAAAAAAAAGCAGTTACATAAAATAACTATATACAGGCACACTGATCAGGGAGAACATCACTGTCGACCTTTATGAAAGCGATTATGGCTTTCCGGTGGTCCAGGAAAAGCTTCCTAGAGGCTCGACAGAAGTCATGGCATTCATATCAGAGTTATGCATCAGCTTAGCCAAATAAATAACACTCATTAGCAGGGTGATGTAGAGGATTATGCTATCATATACAGCACATTTGGCAGAGTACACTTAAAAGGACAGATCACCCGAACATGAAAATCTGCCGTCATTTACTCTCATGTGGTTTCAACCCTGTGTGACCTGCTTTCTTTGACTGAACTGAAAGAAGTTAATTTGAAGAATATGCAAAGTTTTTATTTGTGTTTCACCTCAGAAGGAAAGGCGATAATAAGGGCTAAAGAGGAGTAATATTTGCTGACAAATGTCTGTGGCTTGATCAAAGTATGGTGTGCAAGCTATTAGCATGCTGCTATCATGTTTCCAGATATAAAAATTACAAAATAATATTTTGTAAACATGTTTCTGACAATCATTAGCATCTTGCAGGATTTACCAGATGTATAATTCGCATGCACAATTAGCTAACAATTAGCTAATATGTTGTTAGTATGTTTAGCTGTTTAACATACTGCTAAGATGAAATAGCACCATGCCAAGTCATGTTACAAACATTGTGGAACATTGTTTACAACATGTTGCTAGCATTACTTGAATTAGCATGTTTAACAAATTGACACTATTAAAATTAACATTGAATTAACATGTTTTTATGCTTCTAGCATTACTCAATAAGGCTAGCATGCTTCCAGTTAGCATGCTGCTAACATGTTTTATAGTATGGTTAAGATATTATAACATGCTGCATGTTTCTAGTGCGGGTTAACATACTGACAGCAAGTCAGAGTAAGCTTATAGAATGTTACTAACGTGCTAACAGGTTTTTAGCATGTTTCCAAAATAAGTTAACATTTTGTAAACCTGTTTTTAACATTTATTAGCATCTTATTTGAATAATTTACAGAATGTTTAACCATATTAAAGCATTTTGCACCACACAGCGCACATGAACAATTAGTTAACAATTAGTTAATATGTTGTTAGTATGTTTAGCTATTTAACATACTGCTAAGATAAAAAAGCACCATGCTAAGTCATGTTAAAAATGTGTTTCTGATATGGTTATAACTTTGTTAACATGTTACTAGCATTACTTAAATTAGCACATTTGCTAACAAGTTAACTTGTTTAAAATAAATTTACACAATTAACATTGAATTAACATGTAGTTATCATGTTTCTAGCATTACTTAATAATGCTAGCATGCTTCCAGTTCCCATGCTGCTAAAATGTTTTACCGCATAGCTGAGATATTATAACGTTGCATATTTCTAGTGTGGGTTCACATACTAACAGACAGCAAGTCATAGTTGATAAAATGTTATTAACATGCTAACATGTTACAAGCATGTTTCCAAAATTAGTCAGCATTTTGTAAACATGTTTCTAACACTCATTAGCATCTTACTTGCAGGACTTACCAGATGTTTAATCGTGTTATAGCATGTAGCACCACAGTTAACATGCACAATTAGCTAATATGTTGTAAGTATCTTTAGCTGTTTAACATACTGCTGTGATAAAATAGCGCCATGCTAAGTCATGTTAAAAACATGTTTCTAATATGGTTACAACACTTAACTAGCATTCCTTAAATTAGCATGTTTACTAACAAGATAACTTGTTTAACATTAATGTACATGATTAACATTGAAATAACCTGTTATCATGTTTCTAGCATTCCTTAAAAATGCTAGAATGCTTCTAGTTCTCATGTTGCTATTATGTTTGACCACATGGCTAAGATATTATAACATGCTGCATGTTTCTAATGTGGGTTAACGTACTGACAGCGAGAAAGTCAGAGTAAGTTGATAAAATGTTAATAACATGCTAGCATGTATCTAGCATGTTTACGGAGTTAATTAACATTTTTTTAACATGTTTTTAAAATTGATTAGCATCTTTTTGCATGATTTAACAGATGTTTATTTGTGTTATAGCATTTTGCAACACATATCGGAAATACATTAACAATTAGCTAACATGTTATTAGCATGTTTAGTATGCTAAGATGAGTTACTAAATTGTTAACATGACTTAGTGTTGTAACCATGTTAAAAACATGTTAGCACCATGCTGTTTTGACATGGCTTTAAAATGATTCGCATCAATAACATGTTGCTATCATGTTTCTAGCATTACTTAATAATGCTAGCCTGTTTCCAGTTAGCATGCTGGTAACTTACCATATGGCTAAGATGTTATAACATGCTGCGTGCATGTTTTTAGTGTGGGTTAACATAGCGACAGAGAGAAAGTTGATAGATAAAATGTTACTACCATGCTGCTAGACTTTTGCTAGCACATTTCCAAAATGAATTAACATTTAGGTAACATGTTTCTAACATCAATTGCCATGCTACTGGAATATTCATACAAAAGTTTAAAGTGTTCAATTAATTATGCTGCTAGCATGCTTTACCACTTGGCTAAAGTGTTGTTGTTAGCATGTTTAGTCATTTAACATACTGCTGAGATCCATTAGCAGGTTGTTAACACAAACTAGCTTGACGCTAACATGTTTCTAACACAGTAACAATAATAATTTAATGAATTTGCATTTCTAACGTAACACTGCACACATCACTTAACATGTTTAGCATAATGCTAGCTTGGTATCATGTTTTTAGTATTAGTATGATAGCATGTTTTTTTATGTCTTAACATTGCTTGCATGAATTACCATAATGCTAACATGTTTTATCACACAACTAACATGTTTGCATACTGACAACAATTACATTGACAGCATGCAATATACAGTATTACTAGCATGAAATTACACACTTAGCAAGCCACTATCTTAAAACATGCCCTAGGATGGTCGCAAGGCATTGCTAATGAGAGATAGATAGACTGGTTTTGTTATGGCAACATAATGAAACCATGTAAATGACTCCATTTGTCTGACGCAACCTGAAGCGACGCAGTAAGGTGTCTGATGGTAAAGAGCATCTGTGAATCCAGCAGCACCTGACCCGGATCTGGCCCCAGTTACTTATTGATGGCAGGAGGTTTGAGGAAGCTAACTGGGAAACTGGAGAACTGGAGTGTAATCCAGCTCAGTTTAAGCAAGAAATGCTATACGGGCCTCGTCCGCTGCAGTTCGGTAAATACAGACTGATCTAAGTGCAAATAACCTCAGACAATTAAAGAGAGCAAAACCACCCGACCACCAGCCAGGTGCTCAACCCAAACAGCAGATCAACAGTTGACGTCAGGCTTATTCGCCCTCCTGTGAATTTTTGTTTCCTTCTCAAATATTTCCCAAATGATGTTGAACAGATTCAGAAATTTTTCACAGTATTTCCTATAATATTTTTTCTTCTGGAGAACGTCCTCTTTGTTTTATTTCGGCTTGAATAAAAGAACTTTTACATTTTTTTATGAACAATTTTAAGGTTAATATTATTAGCCCCCTTAAGCTATATTTGTTTTGGATTGTCTACAGAACAAACCACTGTTATACAATGACTTGCCTAATTACCCTAACCTTACCCTAATTAACCTAGTTAAGCCTTTAAATGTCACTTCAAGCTGTCTAGAAGTGTCTTGAAGAATATCTAGTCTAATATTATTTACTGTCATCATGACGAAGATGAAATAAATCAGTTATTAGAGATGAGTTATCAAAACTATTATGATTAGAACTGTGCTGAAGAAAATCTTTTCTCCGTTAAACAGAAATTGGAGGAAAAATAAACAAGGGGGCTAATAATTCTGACTTCAACTGTTCATCTATACGTCTAATGGGATTGGAAATGGTTCAGAGCGACTCCATAGCTGTCCAGCTGTCGAAAGCAGATTAATTCAACAGTGGAGTTATGATCACATCTGGGGTGAATCAGTTATTATTATGGCTCAGCTAATTATGCTCTCAATGTGACATTACGGACACAACAAGGGCAAAAAAAAATATCATTTCTGAAAATAAATCAAAACTGTTGAATTTTTACCATCAACTTGAAGTGCAAAAATGTGCCAATATTTTATCACTGACTTGCTATGCTCAAGTTTCTTAGTATAAAAAAGAGAGATAATTTTGCTGGCTACATAATTCCCGCTCTCCAGAAATATAGACAGGGGTACATATCCAGAATGAGCCTGTGTTTAAAAAAAGAAAAAACACCATAAATAAAGCAAAATGATGCACTAAATCTGTCAAACGTAAAGCGCTATCTGAAACCGGTCTGACCTGAGATGATCCTGTCTCCTATTGCTGGTCTATAAGGATCACTGATAAATAAAAACAAAGCTTAGCGACTCTGACAGAGACATCATAACTAAGCTGCTCACAGTGATTGAATGAAAAACACAGACAGATCAGACAGATCTTAAAGAGCAGAGGTCATGATGTCTGATCAAACATGAGGTATACGGTATATATAGCAACCACAGCACTATATATAGATTACTCATCATGCCATACATGGACGAGTGTTATTTTAAGGGATTATTTAATGTGGTGGAGGAAACATGTTGAAAACAATGTGTAACAATGAAAATTTGATTTGCAATTGCAACCACATCATCATGAGAAAAACAAACCTGGTATTATTTCTTATTATTTATATACTACTACTACTATTATTATTATTATTAATCATTCATTCATTTATTTTCTTGTCGGCTTAATCACTTTATTAATCCGGGGTCGCCACAGCGGAATGAACCGCCAACTTATCCAGCAAGTTTTTACTTAGCGGATGCCCTTCCAGCCGCAACCTATCTCTGGGAAACATCCACACACACATTCACACACTCATACACTACAGACAATTTAGCCCATCCAATTCACCAATACCGCATGTCTTTGGACTGTGGGGGAAACCGGAGCACCTGGAGGAAACCCACGCGAACGCAGGGAGAACATGCAAACACAGAAACGCCAACTGAGCCGAGGCTTGAACCAGCGACCTTCTTGCTGTGAGGCGACAGCACTACCTATTGCGCCACTGCTTCGCCATTATTATTATTATTATCATTACTATTATTATTATTGTTGTTATTGTTATTGTTATTATTATTATTGTTGTTATTATTATTATTGTTATTATTATTATTATTATTATTGTTATTGTTATTATTATTATTATTATTATTATTATTGTTGTTATTGTTATTATTATTATTGTTATTATTATTATTGTTATTATTATTATTATTATTATTATTGTTATTGTTATTATTATTATTATTGTTATTTTTATTATTATTATTATTATTATTATTATTATTGTTGTTGTTGTTGTTGTTATTATCAATATTATTATTATTATCATTATTATTATTATTATTATTATTATTATTATTATTATTATTGTTGTTATTATTATCAATATTATTATTATTATCATTATTATTATTATTATTGTTATTGTTATTATTATTATTGTTGTTATTATTATCAATATTATTATTATCATTATTATTATTATTATTGTTGTTGTTGTTATTATTATTATTGTTGTTGTTGTTGTTATTATTATTATTATTATTAGTAGTAGTAGTAGTATTAGTAGTAGTAGTAGTAGTATTAATAATAATATTAATATTATTATTATTATTATAAGGCGATGCAGTGGTGCAGTAGGTAGTGCTGTTGCTTCCAAGCAAGAAGGTCGCTGGTTCGAGCCTCGGCTGGGTAATGTTCTCCCCGCGTTCGTGTGGGTTTCCTCTGGGTGCTCCAGTTTCCAGTCCAAAGTCCAAAGACATGTGGTACAGGTGAATTAGGTAGGCGAAATGGATATGAATGAATGTTTAACAGTGATAGGTTGCGGCTGGAAGGGCATCTGCTGCGTAAAAAGTGCTGGATAAGTTGTGACCCTAGAATAATTAGGATAAGTGGCGACCCTAGATTAATAAAGAGACTAAGCTGAAAAGAAAATGAATTAATTAATAATTATTATATTTTTTACTGCAGAATGTATACTATGTTGTTGTCAGGGTGATCACTGTAAAAAAAATATCAGTTAATGAACAGTTTCTGTATTTGGTAATTCACAAGTGTTTATTTGCGGTTGTGAACTGCATTATGGGATGCTTTGGTGACTTCTGATGTTGGAAACTCAACTCTGCAATTTAACAAAAGGACCTTTACTGACATTTTAGTCATTTAAAATAATGTATAAGAAATAATATATAGACGAATAAGTCCGTACAATAACAGAAAATGTACTGGCAGTTTATTACAAAGTTGTTTGTAGCGTAATATCAACACCAATCCTGACAATATAGCACTGCAAACTATTAAAAATGTGAATAAAAGGTATTCAAGGTTAAAAATAGTTGAAAGGAAGATCAAGATCTCCTTAATGCAATTCAACACTGAAATAAACATGAAAAAATAAATACAAAAATACAGAAAACAGCTAATTTATGGATATTTTTTACACTGTACTATTATAGTTAATGTATATTGTTATCCATACTGTGTACAATGTATATAATGTATAATGTAATGGTAAATAGTGAACTGTAATAAAAGACACACAATTCCTTCAGGTTGTCCCAACACAAATTTATTAAATTTACGTAACAATTTTAAGTGGACTGAACATAAAACAATTAAGTTGCAAGCTAAACGAAATAAAATTGTTGCTGAATTTCTGGTATTATAAAGAGAGTTGGAAGCATGTGATTGTTTTTGTTGAAAGGACTGATGAAATGTTGTTGTTGTTGTTGTTGTGGCGTTTTTGTGTTTTAAAATTGTGTTGTTTGAGCTGATTTTACTTGACAACCTGCAAAGTTCTTTTTGTAAGTGTAGTAAAATTATCTTATTTTACGTCTTAGATTTTGTTTCGCTATTTTTAACTTGCATCAGCAAATTCATTAAAAAAGTGAATTTAGACACTCCTTTGTCTTATTTTGAGCAATTATGTTCCTTAAATATGTATAGTTCTCATCGCATTATAAAAATATAGTTCTCATGCAACAGTTTATTGCGTTTGGGAACAGAGATGATGTTTCAAACGACAAAAAATAAGAATCTTTAAAAAACAAGAATCTTGGTGTGACTCCGGAGTCAGATCTGAGTTTCAATAGTAATGTCAAAGCAGTTAGTAAATCAGCATACTATCATTTCTTAAACATTGCAAGAATCAGATGCTTTGTTTCCAGTGAGGATTTAGAGAAACTTGTTCATGCTTTTATCAGCAGCAGGGTGGATTACTGTAACGGCCTCCTCACTGGCCTTCCCAAAAAGACAGTCAAACAGTTAGAGCTCATCCAGAACACTGCGGCCAGGATTCTGACCAGAACCAGTAAATCAGAGCACATCACACCTGTCCTCAGGTCTCTACACTGGCTCCCAGTTACATTCAGAATAGATTTTAAAGTATTATTACTGGTCTATAAATCACTAAATGGCCTAGGAGCTCAATACATCCGACATGCTCACTGAATACAAACCCAACAGATCACTCAGAGCTTCAGGATCATATAAACTAGAAACTCCATGAGTTTAGTCAAAGCAGGGTGAATTGGCCTTCAGCTACTAACAGCGCCACCTGCTGCTGGAATCAGCTTGCAGAAATGATCAGATGTGCTCCAACCATAGACTGTAAAATATATGGACGTAGTATCCGTGACGTCACCCATAGGTTTCTAAAGAGCGCAAAAGAAGCCACAAGTAGGCGCGGCCAACCGTCGCCATTTTGTTTGCGCGTCATCACACCCACGGCGGGATACCAAACAAGGGCAAAGAGGCGGAGAGTGAGCGGAGCTACAGACACCTGCTAGCATTTAGCTTGGACCTGGTTCAGACACACTTTACTTTGGGAGAACGCTTAATACTTCATCACCTGCGACTCGTTTGTATTCTGACCACTTGTGCTTGATTGTACACTAAATCAATAAAGTGTTTAGTCTTTTAAAAACACTGCTGTAATACATTGAGCCACTAAACATTGTTCTTATGACGTTTCTCAACAGGAGGAAAACTCAAATTACTTCCAAACATTTCAGATATCGTCTGTGTTAGTTAATTTAAGACTATTGATGAAATCCAGCATAACACTGTATGACAACACTTCAGATGACTGTTCTAGAGCCCACAGCTAATCAATCTGTCAGATTCTGCAGTGCATTACAGCTCTAAATATAAATATAAACGATAAATGATCTTAAATAAAACAAATACATGTATAGAGATGGTATATAAGTATATAACTTTACTCACATGGGAAACGGAGGCCACGTGAATGGTTTGTGAGCACAATTAAGTGCACTCAGCATGCCATGCCATCTAATAATTGTAGGAAACAAGTCCAAAAGGCAGTCGACTGTGTAAAGCCACATAAAACAACACAGAAATACGATAAATATGCCGAGTTCAGTGGCTAATCTGCAGGATTCAGCTGAGGTGACGTGACGGCGACCAACAAGACCTAGCTGTCACTCAAGTGGCCACGCCCTTAATTATGCAAACTTAATATAACTTAATATAAAGGAAACGGATGAGTTATAAAAAAATTGACCCTCTCACAGTTGCCATGAAGGGTAATATTAGCTGTATTAACCAAAATCTTTTTTTGTACCAGGCTGTAAACACCTTTTTTTCTGCTGTAGAGTTGGCCATTCTAACAGTGGGCTCAATTGAAATTTGCTCTGTTTTGGAGCCAGAAGCGGCCAGGACTAGCGGAATATCGCATGAATTGCAGTTTTAGTTACTTCCGTATTGGCTTCCTGAGGGAGAGCGGGAGGTTGCCGCTTGGCTCCAACATTAGGCACATTCAAATCAAGACTGAAAACACATCTGTTTAGCTGTGCCTTTACTGAATGAGCACTGTGCTGTGTCCCGACAGATCCCACTATTATGTTTTTCTCTTCTTTTTCATTCTTTTATAACCTGTTTAATACATTTTAATCTGTTTTTAATAATTTTATGAATCGTTTTTTATTTTCTTTTACCCGTCTCTTTTATTCTTGTTTATGTAAAGCATGTTGAAATGCAACTGTGTATTGAATGTGCTATAGAAATAAACTTGCCTTGCCTTTAAAGACTCTGTGTCTGAGGAAGCACAGATCTTACATTACAGTCCAAACGAATTACATAAATCCGGCAAATGTGTGCAGTCGTGCATCTGCAGTGTGCAATCATTGCGTAAGATTCATCTGAGGCACCTGACCATGTGCACCGCTGCAGGACATCTCCCATAATGCAACAGGGTCGTCTTTCCGCACTTTTTACCAATTGCAGCCTTTGGCACAACAAGGTCATAAGTTTGGAGAGCCAAGGGATGCAGCCTGTAGGACGAGCAACATTAAATCATTTTATTTTTCTCTGAGATAACAATGACATTAGATGAAGACGACTCGAATGTTTTAACACAAACACACGTCCTTCATTTAAAATGCGCTCACGAAAGTATCTATTTCTGAGCAATAAACATGTAAAAATCTGTGTTAGTGCGGTATAATATTTCCATGGCCACCTAGACAATACATGATTTGTCTGTTTAAGCTAGCGATGCTAATTAAATGATGATAAATCAATAGTTGATTATCAATATACTTTATCGATGGTTCATTAGGTATGGGTGTTATTATAGTGCCGTGTTGACGCTATCATTTTTACAAGTGGAAACTTGGCAAATCGCCATTTTTGTAAGCAGAATCCATTCCTGATATAAAGAATTAGCATTTCAACTAACGAGAACTGAATTTTTTATATAAAGAGTTAGCAACTAGCAAAAACTGAATTGAGGATATCAAGAGTTAGCTACGAGCGAAAACTGAATTGATGATATAAAGTGTTAGCTACTGATGAAAACTGAATTAATGATATAAAGAGTTAGCTTTTAGCGAAAACTAAATTGATGATATAAAGAGTTAGCTATTAGCGAAAATGGAATTGCCGATATAAAGTTGTAGATACTAGCAAAAATGTAATTTATTGATATAAAAAAATAGCTGCAAGCAAAAACTGAATTGCAAAAATAAAGAGTTAGCTACTAGCAAAAACTGAATTGTTCATAAAGAACTAGCACTTCAACTAGCAATAACGTAATTGTTGATCAAGAATTAGCATTTCAACCAACAAAAGCGTAATTTTTTGACATTAAGAGTTAAAGCTACAAACGAAAACTGAATTGTTGATATAAAGAATAACATTTCAATTAGCAAAATTGCATTTGTTATTATTAAGAGTTAGCAACTAGCGAAAACTGAATTGTTGATATCAAAAATTAGCACTTCAACTAGCAAAAACATAATTGTTGATATTAAGAGTAAGCTAATAGCAAAAATTGATTTGCAGAAATAAAGATTTAGCTACTACCAAAAACTGAATTGTTCATAAAGAACTAGCACTTCAACTAGCAATAACGTAATTGTTGATCAAGAATTAGCATTTCAACCAACAAAAGCGTAATTTTTGACATTTAAACTAAACAAAATTGATTTGCCGATATAAAGAGTCAGCTACCAGCAAAAACTGATCTGTTGATATTAAGAGTTAGCTAATTGCGAAAACGGAATAAAGAAATAATATGCATTTTAACTAACAAAATTATGATTGTAGAGTTAGCTACAAGTGAAAAGTGAATTGTTGATATTAAGAGTTAGCTACTAGCAAAAACTGAATTGATAATATCAAGAATGAACATTTCATCTAGCAAAAAAATGATTGTTGATATTGATTGTTAGCTACTAGCAAAACTAAATTTTTGATGTTAAGAGTTAGCTACTAGCCAAAACTGAATTGCCGATTTAAAGAGTAAAAAGTTAGCTACTAGCCAAAATGGAATTGATGATATAAAGAGTTAGTTTTCAATATCGAGAATTCGATTTCTGTGAGTTACAATGTCTAATATCAACATTTTTAATTAGTGAACATGTAATTGCAGATGTTTAAAATTAGCATTGCTACAAGTGGAAACCCAATTCCATATTAATAATTAGGGAATATTTAGAACTAGCGAATAATGCTATTGTAATATCCTGCAAAGTCAAACAGGAGTGCAACAGGCAAGGATAACCATCGGCAAGTAAGAGTTTCTTAAAGGAGCGGCGCAGAATATCAGTCAGTGTGGTTTAATTTTGTAGGAGGGTAAGATCAGGTTGACGGCTGCAACTCTAGATACTCAGTTACACACACAGGTTATCAGAGCAGCAGAAAACAGCACTGGAGCCATTTTTTCCAGCGCTGTTTCATGACATGCTCCTGCGATAAGCTGAAGAAAAGTACTAATACATGCCAACCGCACCGGGCAGAACGCCACCACTGAACATTCATTATTCTCCTGCTGAATCTGCCATTCATTCATTGAGAAAAGTGGGTCGGGAGGTTATCGGCATGTTTTTAAAGGGGCAGTTCAACTAGAAGTGAAAAATGTGTCAATATTTAAACACTGACATGTTATTCTCAAGTTTCTGGATGTATAGAAGAGGAGAGATGTTTCGCTTAATGTTTATGCTGCTCTTTTTTCAAACAGAAGTGGATAAAGCTATTATTGCATAATTAAATAAATTTAAAATTAAATAGATAAAAATTAAATAAAAATACTGAATAAAATAAATAGATAAATATATTTAAAAAATAAAATTACGTAATTATGAAAAGTTACAATCACATCTTGAAAATTAGATGTTGCCTTAACTAAATGAAATAAAAGTGGATAAAGTTTATACTGTATGTAAAAATAAATAAATAAAATACAAAAAACAAAATTAAAAAATACAAAAATTCAAAATAAAACAAAATACAAAATTAAATGAATAAAAATAATAATAATAAAAATACAAAAAAATAATAAAAATACAAAATATTTTTTAAATAATAATAAAATAATAATAAAATAGAAATACAAAATAAAAATGATAAAAATACAAAATTAAAATTAACAAAATAAATAGATAAATGAATATTTAAAATTAAATTAAATTTAATTAATTAATAAACAATTATTATTGCGTAAATAAATAAACACAAAATAAATAAAATAAAATCACTAAAAATAAAAATACTAAATAAAAATACAAAATAAAATAAAATAATACAAATAAAAATACAAAATTAAATAAAAAAAATTAAAAATAATAAAAATACAAAATAAAATATATAAAAATAAAAACAAAATAATAAAAATAGAAATACAAAATAAAAATTATAAAAATACAAAATTAAAATTAAAAATAAATAGGTAACTAATAGGTAATACATAGAATAAAATTAAATTAATTAATTATGAAAAATTACACCCACATCTTAAAAATTAGATGTTGCCTTAACTAAATAAAACAGAAATAGACAGAGTTATTATTGTTTAAATAAATAAATTTAAAAAAAATAAAATAAAATAACTAAAAATAAAAATACTTAATAAATATAGAAAATAAAATAAATAAAAATAATACAAAAAATAATAATCAAATAAAAAAACTACAAATAAATGTTTTAACAAAAATATTAAATAAAATAGATTAATAAATAAAGAAAAACAATTGAATTATTGAATTAACTATTAAAAATCAAAATCAAATCTTGAAAATTAGATGTTGCCTTAACTAAATGAAATTTAAGGTGAAGCACTTTGATTCTTAACAAAATAGATATAAATTAAAAAGTAATGTGCATACAATTATTAACATTTAAAATAAAGACTGCAAAACCTAAAAAAAACTTAAAAAAAAAAAACTTATATACTTCAACTTAAGGTAATGGTAACCAGCCACACCTTTGTCCTCAACCACTGAGATTACTAAAAAAAATCTTTAAAAAGTACACTGAAAAACACAATAAAAGTATCATTCGTCCAATATTGGCTAATAAGAAAACTGAAAGATTGCACACATTAGAGATTTGTGTGAGGAAGAGCATGACAATCTGAAAAGGACCCTTATTCACTAAAAATGATCCACAATATTCCTGTATAAATCACAAAATAAATTAAATGATTAAGTATTTGTAACACTGCTGCCAAACTAGCTCACACGGCATGATTTATCAGTGAAATCAATGCTCGCCCTGTATTTAAACCATTTAGAGAGCAATAAAATGTCATGTTTTCTCTATGAGCCCGTCTGCGGCTGTGATTCAGGCTGATTCAGTATCAGATTCACTCGTTTCAGGAGCTGCTTCAGTTTCTGTAATTAACACACAGCCTCATGCACTTCTAAAAGGTAAACACAAGTTTAAAATGAACAAACACTTATCCTCAATTACAGCTTTGGTGATTGATCAACCATGCGCTTCAGAAATTCAGTAGCTGATTTCTAGATTTTAAAGACTCATTCATTTTCCTTTGGCTTAGTCCCTTTATTCATCAGGGGTCACCACAGCAGAATGAACCGTCAACTTATCCAGCATTTGTTTTACACAGCGGATGCCCTTCCAGCTGCAACCCAGTACTGGAAAACATCCATACACTTTCACATTCACACACATTCATACACTACAGCCAATTTAGTTTATTCCCCTATAGTGCATGTATTTGGACTGTACATCCAGAGGAAACCCACGCCAACATGGGGAGAACATGCAAACTCCACACAGAAATGCCAACTGACCCAGCTGGGACTCGAACCAGCAACCTTCTTGCTGTGAGGCGACAGGCGACCATAATAGAGTCATAACTATACCCCTAAACCAATAATAAAGCAATGTTTATCAACACTAGATGAATACCAGCATCTCTACTCACATGAGGAAGTCATACAGGAAGCAAAATCATGTTTAAAATCCGATTAACCCATTTCTAATTACTAAGCTTTATCCTCAATTATAGCTGGTTAACCAACCATAACCTTTGCTATTTAGCAAAATGCCATTAAAACAGTTTTAGTCACTCCAGGAAATGTTAACTTTCCAAAAAGTACCAATTTAGCATTAAAAAAACATAACTATACCCCTAACAAAGCAATGTTTACCAACACTGGATGAAAACAAGCAGCTCTTCTCTCAAGAGGAAGTGACACAGGAAGCAAAATGCTATTTAGTTTTAGTTAAACTCAAGCTAATGTCAACTTACTGACTTACTAAATATCAAAAAGTACTGATTTAGCATAAAAAAAGCACAACTATACCCCTAATAAACCAATATTAATCCTCAATTATAGCCAATTAAAACCCCATTACCCACCATAGACTTTGAATTAAAGAAATCTGGATGATAAAACTTGTATAATTATAATTAAATATAATAATATAAATAGATTACACTATGTATTACTTGTGATAAAAGTACACTGTAAAAAGTGATTAGTTACTTGACTTGAAAAGAGAGTAAACCCATTTTAACTGTTGGGTTGACTTCATTTTTTAAATTATGCACATACTTCATTTGCATAATCTTAGCCCTGCTAAAAAATCCAGCTTAAACCAGCCTAAGCTGGTTGGCTGGTTTTAGCTGGTCAACCAGGCTGGTTTTAGAGGGGTTTTGGCCACTTCCAGGCTGGTTTCCAGCCATTTCCAGCCTGGTCTTAGCTGGTCAGGCTGGGAGATGACCTGCTAAAACCAGCTTGACCAGCCAAGCCAAGCTGGGAGTCCAGCCAAAACCAGCTATATCCAGCTTAAACCAGGCTGGTCAAGCTGGTTTTAGCTGGATTTGGCTGGTCGTTTTCCAGCCTGACCAGCTAAGACCAGGCTGGAAATGGCTGGAAACCAGCCTGGAAGTGGCCAAAACCCCTCTAAAACCAGCCTGGCCGACCAGCTAAAACCAGCCATCCAGCCTAGGCTGGTTTAAGCTGGATTTTTCAGCAGGGAGGGCAACATGTTTATGCATTGTTTCAGTATATAAATAATTAACATTAACAAATACATAAACAAACACATTGTAACAGTTGGTTTTTAAATTGTGCCCATACTTAATTTACATAATCTTAGGGCAACAGGTTTACTCACTATTCACATAAATTAAATAAAACCTCATTAACAAATAAGATGCTAATCAGCAAAATGCCATTAATAACAGCTTTGGTCACACTTCAGGACTGTCAACTCTCCAAAAATACCCATTTAGCATAATAAAACCATAACATACTAAAGCAATGTTTACTAACACTAGATGAAAACCAGCAGCTCTACTCACACGAGGAAGTGACACAGGAAGCAAAATGCTATTTAGTTTTAGTCAAACTCAAGCTAATGTTACCTTACTGACTTATTAAATGTCAAAAAGTACTGATTTAACATAATAAAACCATAACTATTCAACTACCCAATTAACCAACCATGAGCTTCAAATTTTCAAAAGCTGACAAGCAAATATTTAAATAGGGTTTATTATGCATTTAATGTTAGAAAAGTATTTAAAAATAACCAACAAAAAGACGCTAATTAGCGAAATGCTATTTATAACAGCTTTGGTCACACTCCAGGACTGTCAATTCTCTAAAAGAACCAATTTAGCATAATAAAACTATAACTATACCCCTAATAAAGCAATGTTTACTAACACTAGATGAAAACCAGCAGCTCTACTCACACGAGGAAGTGACACAGGAAGCAAAATGCTATTTAGTTTTAGTCAAACTCAAGCTAATGTCACCTTACTGACTTACTAAATGTCAAAAAGTACTGATTTAGCATAATAAAACCATAACTATTCAACTACCCAATTAACCAACCATGAGCTTCAAATATTCAAAAGCTGACAAGCAAATATTTAAATAGAGTTATGCATTTAATGTTAGAAAAGTATTAATAAAATAACCAATAACAAGATGCTAATTAGCAAAATGCTATTTATAACAGCTTTGGTCACACTCCAGGACTGTCAACTCTCTAAAAGAACCAATTTAGCATAATAAAACTATAACTATACCTATAATAAACTAATGTTTACCAACACTAGCTGAAAACCAGCAGCTTTACTTACACGAGGAAGTGATACAAGAAACAAAATGCTATTTAGTTTTAGTCAAACTCAACCTAATGTCACCTTACTGACTTACTAAATATCAAAAAGTACTGATTTAGCATAATAAAACCATAACTATTCAACTACCCAATTAACCAACCATGAGCTTCCAATATTCAAAAGCTGACTAGCCAATATTTAAATAGAGTTTATTGTGCATTTAATGTTAGAAAAGTATTAATAAAATAACCAACAAAAAGACGTTAATTAGCATAATGCTATTTATAACAGCTTTGGTCACACTCCAGGACTGTCAATTCTCTAAAAGTACCAATTTAGCATAATAAAACCATAACTATACCCCTAATAAAGCAATGTTTACCAACACTGGATGAAAACCAGCAGCTTTACTTACACAAGGAAGTGACACAGGAAGCAAAATACTATTTAGCTTTAGTCAAACTCAAGCTAATTTCAACTTACTGACTTACTAAATGTCAAAAAGTACTGATTCAGCATAATAAAACCATAACTCTTCATCGACCCAATTAACCAACCATGAGCTTCAAATATTCAAAAGCTGACTAGCAAATATTTAAATAGAGTTATGCATTTAATGTTAGAAAAGTAAATAAAATAACCAACAAGACGCTAATTAGCAAAATGCTATTTATAACAGCTTTAGTCACACTTCAGGACTGTCAATTCTCCAAAAGTACCCATTTAGTATTATAAAACCATAACTATAACCATACTAAAGCAATGTTTACTAACACTAGATGAAAACCAGCAGCTTTACTTACACGAGGAAGTGACACAGGAAGCAAAATGCTATTTAGTTTTAGTCAAACTCAAGCTAATGTCACCTTACTGACTTACTAAATGTCAAAAAGTACTGATTTAGCATAATAAAACCATAACTATTCAACTACCCAATTAACCAACCATGAGCTTCAAATATTCAAAAGCTGACTAGCCAATATTTAAATAGAGTTTATTGTGCATTTAATGTTAGAAAATTCTTAATAAAATAACCAATAACAAAATGCTAATTAGCAAAAGGCTATTTATAACAGCTTTGGTCACACTCCAGGACTGTCAACTTTCCAAAAGTACAGATTTAGCATAATAAAACCATAACTACACCGCTAATGTTTACCAACACTAGATGAATACCAGCAGCTCTACTCACACGAGGAAGTGATACAGGAAGCACCTCAGGCCGGCGGGTCTCTCTAGGAAGTTGTACACATCGCCCTGCATGCTAGTCTTGGCGTGGTAAGGGCTGTGCGTGAAGCGTGCAGCGGCGGCTAGCGTCTCTCCGGGCCCGCTGTGGATGGAGACGGGCTGGCGGCGCTGGCTGTGGGCCGGTGGCTCTTTTGTGTGGCCACCTGGAGCGACGGGTGCGCTTGATCCATTATTCACTACAGGCTCCAGTTCCAGTGAAACAGGAGAGCGGGACGCGCTGGACACTGCTGCCTCCTCCAGGCTGTGAAATGAGCTCTGGTTTGGGAATTCATGACCATTTTGCTTCAGTTTGATGCTGGAGCTGGAGGACGACCAGCCGAACGTGCGGCCGCGGGACAGCAGAGGGGTCGGATGGTACATGATGGAACGCCGAGCTCTGTTTCTTGGGTAAAAATAGTCTAAATGAGATGAATTTTTCACAGGGAGACACTGAGGTGTAGATCTTCCAATGCACCAATGCTGGAAGAGAAAACAGGTTGGGGGGATTGTTAACCTCTTAAGACACGAGATGTGTTTTCTTTATTTATTTATTTTTTTTGGTGTGCGTTTCAAATTTCCTTTAGTTGTTTGTTTGGGGCAAGTTATACAGCGACTTGCCTAATTACTCCTACTTGCTTAATTAACCTAATTAACCTAGTTAAGCCTTTAAATGTCACTTTAAGCTGAATACTATCTTGAAAAATAACTAGTCAATATTATGTGCTGTCATCATGGCAACGATAAAATAAATCAGTTCTTGGAAATTAGTTATTAAAACTATTATGATTAGAAATGTGTTTAAAAAATCTGTTAAACAAAAATTGGGGGTGAAAATATAAAATAATTCTGATTTAAGTGGAGGGCTAATTATTCTGAACAGCTTTTATTGTTACTGTTGCATATATAATGGTTGGTTTCAACTTGAGCATGGATATAAAACAAAACTTAAAGACATTAGCTATAACTTAGTCTAAAACCCAAAACTTGGAATGTCCTTTTTGTTTGTGGGAACAGTTGATAATGGTTGAAAACTCTGTAACAGTTGTTTGCAGATTGCAAGCACAAGAAAACCCATGCAAGCTACACATCAGACTTGAATGAACACTAGTTTAACAGATGCAATATATGCAAAGATTCCACAAGCAAGCCAATTTTCTTCTGTTTGAAGCAATGCTCCACTTTGAGTTTAACATTGTGTTTTAGACATGATCATGAGTATTTGGTTGCATTTGATTGATCACTGGTTGCTGGGAAGTCGCGATGCGCTCCAAGTCTGCGGTTTTAAATAAAGAGCAGATCAGACGGGTTAATATTGCATGAGGATGAGCTGAAGACCAGCAGACGCAGCCATAATCATTCACTGACAGTCACTATGAGTTTAAATGTACCTCATTTATGAAGTAAATAAAGGTTCTTCAGTGGTTTGTAGAACCATTTCTTTGTGCATCGTGTTTTCGGAGTTATAATAATATTTTGGCAGTTGGCATCTCTGTGTGGAGTTTGCATGTTCTCCCCGTGTTGATGTTGGTTTCCTCCGGGTGCCCCGGTTTCCTCCAGTGTTTGAACTTAAAATAAAACACATGCGCTATAGGGGAATTGATTAACTAAATTGGCTGCATTCTATGTGTGTGAATGAGTGTGTATGGATGTTTCCCAGTGATGGGTTGCGACTGGAGGGCATACGCTGTGTAAAACGTATGCTGGATAAGTTGCCGGTTCATTCTGCTGTGGCGACCCCTGATGAATAAAGGGACTAAGCCAAAGTAAAATAAAATAAATTCAAGTTATAAAATAAAATAAAATAAAAAATAAATAAATAAATAAATAAATAAATAAATAAATTAAATTAAATTAAATTAAATTAAATTAAATTAAATTAAATTAAATTAAATTAAGAAAAAATAAAATAAAATAAAAAAATTTATTTAATTTAATTTAATTTAATTTAATTTAATTTAATAAAAAAACATTTAAAATTAAATTAAAAATAGTTTAAACTTTTAAAATAAAATAAAATAAAATTAATTTCTTTTTTTTATTGAAAAAAAAGCTATTATTTGTCGCTATAAAACAAAATAAATGATAAAAGCAACCACACTGAACCAGTGAAAACCAATACATAAATACATTTCGATTTACTTAAAGTAATTACAATTCTTCCATTTTTATATTTATGAAAAATACCTAATTTTGGAAAAACAATAATATTCACAATAATAATGGCTGTTCACAATATGTGTAACATCTCTAATTAGTTACAATAAAGAATTTATTTAGAAGATAACCTTTTAAGATACAACATCTCATTTTCAAGCAAGTGCAAAAAATATGTTGGCAAATAAACAAATATAATTACCCAAAACTGATCTCAAGTCCAAACTTTCCAAATTTACCTTACTTCCATTAAGCTTATATCCTTCAGTTTCAGCTTAAAGTAAACCAATTATGCACCTTTATATATAAAATAAGTCTCTGGTGTTCTTAGAGTGTGTATGTGAAGTTTCAGCCCCAAATAGCACACAGGTGATGCTCTCTAGCTCTCTAAAACTGACCCTTGTAGGGTTTGATCCCAATTGTGGTGCTTTGGTGACTGTCGCTTTAAATTGAAATGAAATTGTGCTCTTTTTCAGAAGAGGGCGGAGCTACAAATGCCTGTGTGTCAGCATAGTGGCAGATTCAAAAACATTACTAACATCCTATGCTAATGAGGGAGATGGTCTACTAGTGGGTGGGGCTTTCTCCCTCTGATGATTTGTACATAGGGAGAATGTCAATCAAAGTGTTTCTGCAGACTGTTTATATCAAGTCTGATTATAAAAAATTACAATCAATATATTTTTTACCATTAAAAGCTGCTTATTTTCACAGACTTTTGCATATTAGATACCCATTTCCTTCTTTTTGCACTAAAATGCCTCTGGAATGGACCAACCACATTTTGTTTTCCTCAAACTGAAGGAGTTGGATCACTGATTCTACCAAAGCCTTCATCAGACAGTGAGGACGAGGAGCATTACTGCTCATTAATGAGCTCAGACTTTCCCCTGCAGTGAAACCATGATCATCTCCATCAGCCGATGACCAGCGGACGGACGGACACACAAAGCCACTGGAAAAAGTCTTTGTGAAGGAGAAGGGATGGAAACAGGAGCCGGCGGTCGTGTCTGTCAGTCAGAAAAGAGGAGGTGCTGAGAGATACACTCAATAAATGACTATTGCTGCTTGTTCAAACTACTTATTTCAGAAGAGACGATTCTTAAAGCCTGCATGAACCGGAAGCTGCGACCGCTTTGTTTATATTGCGAGGCAGTTCCTAGAGAAGCTGAATATTAAATGAGAAAGCAGTGGGTGTGGCTTATTGTTATCTACTGCGAGCTGATTGGATGCAATAAATTAGGCAATTCACTCAGAAAGATGGGGAAAATGTTTCAGGAGAGCTTTAACAAACTAACAGACTCCTCCTCCTGCTCACAATTTCTTTTTGTTATCAAGACTGACAGCTGGAGGGGCGTGGTTAAGTATGTTATTCCCGCCCAATATCTCAGTGTCACGATCACCAGCAATCTAGCAATTGCAGACAAATCTGCCACCGATAAGAACTACAAATCCCATCATGCACCTCACACACACCAGTTCCAGTTCTCACCCTGATTGCACGGATTACACAGCTAGAAACTCATTATAGACCAGTGTTTCTCAACCACGTTCCTGGAGGACCACCAGCACTGCATGTTTTAGATGTCTCCTTTGTCTGTCACACCCAGGTCTTTCAGTCTCTGCTAATGAGCTGACGATCTGAATCAGGTGTGTTTGGTTAAGGAGACATGGAAAATGTGCAGAGCTGGTAGTCCTCCAAGAACGTGGTTGAGAATCACTGTAGATTAATAGACTAATAGTTGGACTAATAGACTAATCAGTTGGACTATATAAACAGCACACACACACACACTTGGCTGAGTCTTACTATTGTTACACTACAAAGAGTTTCCTAGTCTAGTCTTTCCGTGTTCCTTGACCCTTGCCTTGTTTATTGTTTTCTGTTGTTTGCTGCCTTTATGGTCTATTTGACTGTGTTGACTACGTTTCTGGATTGCCCTCATGCTTCTGTTTGTACCCAATGACCATTGCCTGTCTGACATCTCCTAATAAAGCTGCACGTGGATCCTCACTCTGCTCTCATCCCATTATAAGTCACACTCAGACAGACCTGATCTGAGAGTTTAACTGAAAACAAACAGGAATTGCATTTGTAAATTTCAATTTTAGATCACAACGACAAACTTTTTTTTCTGACATGCACAGATGAATTGTTCACCACAAAACTAGGGATGTGAGCAAACAAAATCAGCATGATTAGTATTGATTTCATTTGTAATTTAAGGTTGTTTTGGGACAACTTAAATTGTTTTATGTTCAATCTAGTTAGATTGTAAAAGTGGTTAATGTTATTGATTTGCATTGTGACAGCATGAAAAAAATGGGGCTCCATGTACAGCTAGAGTTTTAAAGCCAACGATAAACTTCCGGTGTAAGCTTAACATGACTATTTTCAATTTCACAAGGTTGTTTTTACTGCATCATTGTTCTAATGTAATTGCAACACATTTAGTTAAATAGACTTAAGCATTATTTTAGGTGTTCAAGCGTAAAACGAGATGAAAGTAAGTTAACCACTAACGCCATAAGTAGCAACAGGCTAGCTCAGAATTTTTACTGGGGTAAATTTACTGGGGGAATTATTTTACTGGGGTAAAATAAACTGTCATATTTTAAATACATGGCGGCGGAAATGGACCTTAATGCAGTGCTTCTTGTCCGAACTGTGACCCACTCCATATCGTATATCAAACAGGCAGTAAAGATCACTGATTTTTAAAGAAATCAGATATTAAACGTGACAGTTTTGTAATAGAAAGACAGTTCAGTGGAAGCCCTTGGGCTGCCTGGCTTAAAATTAAAAGTCCGTGTGCATATAGCCCATTTTGTGGATCCCGGTATTTTTTGCATTGTAGACACACTCGCAGACCACCAGTTAAGCTGCGCTTCACAACGCCGACAGACTGAAGCCACTCACGGTCAAAGCATGTCGAGAGGATTTAGTGGACGTAGAGATAAACACACTCGCGCTCATTCATCTGGACACATCACCAGTGCAGCGAATGAAGGAAACACATCACTATTAAATTAATCAGTTAAATAGAACTTTTACATTAAAAAACTGAACATTATTATTATAATTATTTACAGATCACATTGTGTTTGCGTGCATGTACATACTGTATGTGTATGAATGTATTTGTAGCCTACATATATGCATGTCTGTGTTATATCCATGCTTTTTGGTGAATATTGTAAATTATAAAGTACATTAACGTTTTTTTTCCATTTAAATAATATCAGAATTTCTTCATTTTATATACGGTTATATTATTTTAAAAATATATATTACTTTCGTGTGCGTTCTATTTGATTGATTTTTTTATTAAGTGTGATCAATTTTATGGTCTCAGTTAACACAATGTATATATGTAGTCCTCAGCATTTATTCATCTTGATTAATAAATATAAATACCTAATATAATAAAATGTGAAACGTTAGCTTTGATAATGCTAATGCAAAAATGACTTTAAAAATATTGTTTGTAAGCTGTCAAAGTGTTGTTTATTGTAAAACGTTCTGATTAAAAAACAATACCATACATCGCATGCATAGTTTGTGAATATAAACACGCTCACTCGTTTTCAGTTTCGAACAGAAGGACACAACGTTTGGTGAATAAATCATAATTCATCTGTCGGCATTAATATTCACAGTATCCACATGCATTGTCTCTTAAAATAATTAATAATCATTTTAATACTGTATTTACCTCGACATAACACAATACACACGCAATTTCTAACTGTACAATGTAAAACATGTCTAGTTTTTAGTCACATACTGTACATATCGATAAGAAAATGTCATGTAATTCGCTTTGTAATCAACAAAGTTAACTTAAATCAACAGTACCTCTCTAGCAGGGCTCCATTGAGACTCTTTCTGTCTCTCGTCAGTTTTCCTTCATCATCATTATTGTTGTTATCTTTAGTAATTGCTGTAATTGCAGTCATGAGGAGCTGCGCTTTACTGTCTGTGGTGCGGAGTGACTGAAACACATGTGGAGACGCTGAGCGCGCGCACACCTGATGCGCGTCATCGGCGTCTGTCAATGCACGTTCACGAACGACACTGTTGAAATCTCTCTCTTCTTTGAGAATAATCAACAGGAATGGTACAAAAATATACAACAAAGGTATAAACGCTAGTAAAATTAGAAAACTAGAGAGCAGAAAAAAACAAATAGAAACAAAAAAAAAAGAAATAAAATGCCAATATTAAAGGTACCTCAAAATGCTGTATATTATAGAATATAGACTATATATTAGCTAAAAGATGCACATAGAGTTGTCTATTTTACAGCTTTAACATTGCTGGGGGTAGAAATTGTGTCCAAGTAGCTTAATATTTCTAATATTTACAAAAAAAAAAAAAAAAAAACTGATGGCTTTACAGACAAAAATTTGCACTTTTGTGTAAAAACATTTTTCTAGTAAATTGAATATCATAGATTTATTAGATTTTTCTTGTTGAAATGTCTGTTTCACGTGTAATGCTTAAAATATTTACTCCGTAATAAAAATTGTTTTGCAAATATATATTTTTTTGTTTGTCTCTTGCCACATGAGCGAAAAAAAACTAGTTTAAACCATTAAAATCATTAAAAAGCTAATTTCAATTTAACGTGATGCTCATTTGGTCTATTAATTTAATATAAAGTTTAAGAACTTTTTTTATTATATCGTTTTTAGTCTTCACAATTTGCTTCTAATCTCTCAAGACTACATTAAAAAGCTATTTGAAATCAAAAGCACAAACATTGCTTAGTTTGTGTTGTGATGTTTACCGAATATCACTTAAAGTGGTGCACTGACAGAAGCGTTTGCGCTCTAGTCATATTTATAGCTTCGCTTTGTATGCGTTCATCCCGGCTTCCGTAGTCACGCTGCAGGTTTTGCCATCATGGCTGCGTCCGTCAGTCACCCTGCGCTGTCCTCCTTTCACAAAATAAGCTGCAATATTACGGGAATATCAGGTTTAATTTCTTTCAGCAGGAGGATTTCAGTCTCCTCCGTCCTCCCAACAAGCGCCGTGGCCGCAAAAAGAGGTAAAGAGCGCACAGTCTGTTATTTAATATACTTACAAGATTAAAGACAGCGACAGAAATATGGAAGTTAATGTTGTTGTTATTACGATATGTAACAGTCAGCGTGGTATTATTAACGATTAATATTAACATTAAATAGCAATACTGTAATGGCACTAATATTACACAATATTTGTAAATTATTGTATATCAATTTATAATTATATATATATATATATATATATATATATATATATATATATATATATATTAAAAAAATAAATATATTAACATGGCAGACGACTAACAAATGAATAAATTACTTGATGTACAGTATGTTTCTAAAAATAAATATTATTGTATATTGTATCATACATTGTTTCATTTATAAATAATACAATACAATTAAAAACACCAAGTAAATGATCACAAATTAAATAAGATTGTTTGTGTTAATACGTAATTAAAAAAATTACAATTTGTCCTGGAGTCACTTTGTTAATGTCCTTAAGAGATTTTATTTTATAAAAAAGCCTTCAAGAATCATTAAAAGCAGGACAGACCAGTAGAATGTGTTTTACACATTAAGGGGAGTTGGGCAGTACAAACATTGAGTGGGGTCTTCACCTTTAAGCCAAAAGCCATGGGTTAATATTGTATGTCCAATACGACATCTGATAAAAATCTCATGGTCAAATCTAGTCTTAAAATGTCTTCAAAATCTGAGATTTCAGGTTGAATTTCATACAACTTATTGTTGTCCAATGCATCCCACTCCACCTGTTACTTATTTAAAATGTAAACGATGATAATAGGTCTCATTTATGAAGGAGGAATTTGGTATTTGTTCACCACTTGTTTCAAAGAGTCCTCAGCAGCCGGCTCATTTCCTGAAAGCACATGCAGGGCTCGAAATGAACTTTTTTACTTGGTAGCACCGGTGCTCCCAACTTCAAAAATTTAGGAGCACCAGAAAAAATTTAGGAGCACCCACCAAAAATGATTGAGCACCGCTGCAAATTGTATTTTAAGGGATTTTTTGTATTTTAAAACAACATCAATTAGGACTAACAAAAACCAGAAACAACTATCTAACTAATGCTGTGATGACATTGATATTTGTGTGCAATAATTCCAAAATGAATGTCTAATAATTATAAAATATTAATAATGATGAAAATGACAATAATAGTAATGAATTACATTTCTCATTATCATGCTGCCTTGAATGTGCTTGAATGCAAGTTATCCGCTATAAAAAGTCATATGTATAGTTATATGTATATGTATAGTTTTTTTTGCAAACTATACAAATAATTGTATAGTTTGCATCAAACAAAAATGAAGCATTGCAGTGAGAAATATTGATTTTGTACTGCTGTTTATATATGCATGTCAGTTTCATAAATAATATTTCTGCTACAAAACAAACAAAAGATTATAATAAATCATTAAATTCAAGGCTGAAAGCTGCAAAACAGTCATCAGTAACTAAATAAAAAGAAATTATAATATACACCTCAAGAAAGAATAGACAAAAGAAAGTAAGTAAAGTCTCACTTCTATCACTCTTTAAAAGATTTGGTTTCAGTTTGTGTCAATTTAAAGGTTCAGTCTGAGCTGATCTTCATTTTTCTGTGTTAGTGGAAAAGCTGGCGAGTCAGCCGACCCAATTTATGAACAGGATT
Organism: Danio rerio; assembly: GCF_052040795.2. NCBI lineage: Eukaryota > Metazoa > Chordata > Actinopteri > Cypriniformes > Danionidae > Danio > Danio rerio. Next base: position 3,201,051 of record NC_141045.1, read on the forward strand.
CTTGCGATGACCACCGGCGCAATACCGATGTTTGTTATGAGCCGCAGTTTCAGTGTAAACTTAGTAAAGGCGAGCTTCTTTGGCGATGATATGTACAGTATTAGATTTGACTTTTAGCGGACATTTGGGCTGAACACGCAGTGAATGCAACACATCGAGATTCGGGCGCTTTCTCTGAAAAGCACGTACTCGATGGATCTCAGCTGGCGGATCAATATTCACCACGTCATGATCGCTCTCATCTGCGCCTCAACTTTACGTTTTTGTTCTTTTGTTGGACATTTTCTATATACTCCAAAGCTAAAAGTAAAGCACGGACTTCAGCTGTAATGTTTTTATTTGTTTCTAGAAAAAAAAATAACAGTATGTTTGTATGCATACATGTGTTTATTGCTGTCTAGAAAAATAAACAAAATGTATGTATTTGTTTTTAGAGAGAAAAAATAATAACTATGTGTGTGTGTATATATATATATATATATATATATATATATATATATATATATATATATATATATATATATATATATATATATATATATAATTATTTTTTATTTTATTTATTTAAATTTTTACTACAACTATATGATATGTTGTTGTCTTTTAGTATATTATTTTTTTTTCCAATTTTTATTCACAGATGCTGCAGGAAAAGGTGTTCGGGGTCAGATGAAACCACGGAGACAGGTAAATTTTTGCATCATTATATGATTTGAGTGTGTTTGTGTCCGAGTTATTCATATTAGTGCTGCACAATATATCATTTCAGCATTGATATCGCAATGTGCATATCCGCAATAGTCACATCGCAAGATATGCAATGTTGAGACTGAGTTATAGTTGACAGTAAGGCTGTGCTATTTGGAAAATATCTAAGTGCAATGTTTTTTGTTTGTTTTTTTTGACAGAAATTGCGATTTTGATTTGATTTGCGATTTAATTTAGTAGTCATGCTTTAGCTCAATATTCTGTATCGCAGCTTCTAACTGTGTTAGTTAAAAAAAAGGACTGAAAAGATATCAACCTGCCTAAACATTTATTCAAATTTATTATTTAAATATTCAGAAATGAGACACTCGTTTTTCTCTAAACACAAATAAAATGACTTTATCTTTCTGTAAACATGCTGAACTCAAATAAGGGAGATAGTGTAGCTTATTATAAAGCAAGAAATAATAATTATGAAAATAAAGGAACACTCAGCAAACGAACATGGCTGAAACAACGCTGAAGTTGTACTTTGCTGTTGCTTGCTACTAGATTGAGTGTCACTGGCAATACTTTCAGACAGTCATCACTCAATTGTGCTTAGTTAGTTAGTAAGACTACAACATACAGACAGCAGTCACGCATATGCTCTGGGCAGGGAAATTTAATTTAATAATACAAATATATTTCATATCGCAGCCTCTCGCGATTAGCTAATCACAGCATTTCAAATCGCGATTGCGATTCGATTAATTGCACATCCCTAGTTGACAAAGCTAAAGAACACGTGATTTGTAGAGTCACTGCTAAGTTAAACCAAAATAGAGTGAAGGTTTATCATTTGCATGTGTTTTTAAGGCTTGTGACTGAGCAGTTCGAGAGCGTTTTAAACATTTGGGCACAAAATATGATGCAACAAAATTAATTGTATTTATTTATACAGAATTTAGACAGAAGAATTTTTGTCTTCTAGTCCAAATATCTACATTTCAAAGCAAAAACAAGAGTATTTACTTACCCTAATGACAGATCATTTTGCTTGTGTTAAGGAAAACCTCTTATTCTTCCTTCTGAAGGTGAAAATAATACAGTATTTGTACTTGATTAAGAATTTTTCCAATATTTGGACTAGAAAGGAGACAATGCAAATAAGAGAAGCCTTTTTTTGCATTGTTATTACTGTACCTGAATAATGTTAGACTCCCCAGAAGACTGCCAAATAACGCTATTCATCTAAATCTGGATTCATATCATAATCTTTTAATTGCAGAAAAATTAATTATCGAAATATCAGATTTTTCTAATATCACGCAGCTCTAATTCATGTAAGATCTTTGATAATAAATCATATATTTGTCACTCAGGCTGGTGAGCCCCGGACGGAGCGGATGGCTGTGGATCAGGACTGGACTGCGGTTTATCCCACCGCAGCATCATTTAAACCCTCTGCCGTTCCTCTGCCAGTGCGGATGGGCTATCCCGTCAACAGAGGGGTCCCGCCGGCTAAACATGGCAACCTGGAGCTGATCAAGGTGAGCAAGTCTTCAGCTGCATGATGCTGACATTGTGATATATATTGAAATATATACAGTTGAGGGCCAAATTGTTAATGATATTTAATGGAGCAAGGGAAATTTACAGTTTTTCCTATAATATTTGTTCTTCTGGAGAAAGTCTTTTGTTTTTTTGGCAAGAACAAAAAAAAAACAGTTTTAAAGCCATTTTAAGGTCAATATTATTAGCCCCCTTAAGCAATATTTGTTTTGGATATTCTCCAGAACAGGGGTCACCAACCTTTTGGAAACTGAGAGCTACTTCTTGGGTATCGTTTAATGTGAAGGGCTACCAGTTTGATACACACTTCCTGAAAACAAATTTGCTCAATTTACTTTTAATTATATGTTATTAATAATTAATGATAGTCATCTATGTGAAGACACTGATTATGTTAATGATTTCTCACAATAGTTGTCAACAATGATTGGATAAATATCAACCAATGCAAGTGTGATTTAAAAAGAATAGCTAAAAAAATATTAGTTGCAGCTTACTGGTATGTGGTGCTATGGTAAGCTAATTTTATAACAGGTCCACGGGCAACTCATGTGATCCTCCAGCCCACGGGCACCATGTTGGTGACCCCTGCTCCAGAACAAACCACTGTTATACAATGAATTGTCTAGTTACCCTAACTTTACCCTAATTAACCTAGTTAAGCCTTTAAATGTCACTTTAAGCTGAATAAAAGCATCTTGAAGAATATCTAGTCTAATATTATGTGCAGCAAAGATAAAATAAATTAATTATTAGAAATTAGGTATTAAAACTATTATGATTAGAAATGTGTTGAAGAAATCTGCTCTCCGTTAAACAGAAATTGGGGGTAAAAATATACAGGAGGCTAATAATTCAGACTTCAACTGTATGCATTAAATCATGTTTTATTAATTGCGTGCTGATGAATGTTTTTTCAGATTCCCAATTTTTTGCACTTAACCCCGGCGGCCATTAAGAAGCACTGTGAGGCGCTGAAACGTGAGCGTTTTTTTTTTTTTTTGCTATAAAATGGATTCTTCCGGTTTTAAATATTGAATGTTCTAATGAGTTCAATGTTTGTGAATATTATCTGTTGTGTTTGTCCAGCGTTCCTCACTGAGTGGCCGTCTGCGCTGGACTCGGATGAGAAGTGCACGGAGCATTTCCCAATACAAGTGCAGAGTAAGGATTTCGTATCCTCTGGACTGTCACTGAGAAACCCAGACGCAAGGATAGTGACGCTGAAAGTATGTATTTCAGTTTTTTTTGTTATATATAATTTTTTTGCACATATTTTAGGTCAAAGTTGAGAGGCAGTGCACTGAATTTGTGATTTCTATACATCTTGAATACAATTAAAGTGCTTCAGGAGTAATGACATTTCTGAAATATGATGAAATTTTAATAGGTTTAATCCAGTCATTGAAAATGTGGGAGTTTTATTGTTTTTTTATGAAATATTTGGGATTTTTGTTTGTCATTTTCTGTAGTTTTCCTTTAGAAAACTGCCATTTTAATACACTGTATTTTTATATTGTGCTGTTTTGATGCCTATTGTTATGGTTAGGCTAATTTTCAGCTCCAAATTTTAAGTTCTGTCATCATTTTTTGTTATAATTTATGACTAAAATTGTGTGTTCATAAACCTGCTACTTAGGGTTAAGGTTAGGGCTATAGCTAGGTCTAATTGTACCACAAAATGAAGTTCTGCTTTAAGAAAATTAAGCCGTTTATCTGTCAGATTCAATAAATAATCAAATTTAATTGCGCTTGAGCAAACAATGGCAATACTGCTTATAAACAAAATTATGTGTTCATAAAACATGCAACTAAGGGTTAGGTTAAATTTATGGCAATTGTTGGGCATTTCATTGTAAGATTCAATAGATAATCAAACTCATTTGTGCTTGAGCAAATAACAGAAACATTGTTGCATGAACAAAATCATGCGTTCTTAAAACATGCTACTTAGGGTTAAGGTTAGGGCTATGGCTAGGTCAAATTATACCCCAAAAATAAGTTATGCTTCAAGAATTCAATTAATTAAATTTAATTGCACCTGATTAAACAATGGGAATACTGCTTATAAACAAAGTTATGCGTTTATAAAACATGCGACTTAGGATAAGATTAAATTTTAACCCAAAAATAAGAAAAGTTCTCTTTTAAGAGAATTAAGCCTATTTGAACACCATGTCAGTTGTTAGGGATTTCATTGAGAGATTCAATAAATAATCAAACTAATTTGTGCTTGAGCAAACAAGAGAAACGTTGTTTATAAACAAATTGATGCGTTCATAAAACATGCCACTTAGGGTTCAGGTTAGGGCTATGGCAAGGTCAAATTCTACTTAAAAAATAAGTTCTGCTTCAAGCAAATTAAGCCGTTTTTGTGAGAGATACAATAATTAGTCTAATTTAATTGTACTCGAACAAACAGTGGGAATTTTGTTTGCAAACAAATCATATTCATAAACCATGTTATTTTAAAGACATGCAGGATCATTTCAGCAAAACCTCAATGCCTTTAATACACTCTCTTTATTTATAATCTGAAATGTGTTATTTATCATAAATCTCTCACCATCTGCCTGAAAAAAATAGATTAGGACTGCCAATGTGGGAATCTGCATCTGATGTTAATCCCGCTGGATTAGGGCTAGAAGTGAAGGGGATCAAAGGGCAGATTTACGGGATGAGTCTCCGGGTGGGACGGGGTCTTTTTCTGGACTGAAATGGCCAGAAAACCCCAGATATGGTTGATTTTGCATTGTTTTTCCTTCGATCTGTTATTTAAAGAGAGCTTAGTGACATCACTGGGGGGTGAGTATGATCTCATTGGTCGACCCGGAGGGGGATTTAAAGGTTCTGCAGAATTGTTAGTTCATTTTGAGGGTTTGTTGTTTTGGAAGAATAAAGATTTATCAGAATGTGTGTGTGTGTGTGTGTGTGTGTGTGTGTGTGTGTGTGTGTGTGTGTGTGTGTGTGTGTGTGTATGACTGGAGGAAGGCCTGTTGAAGTGGTGCTGATTGTCTGAGAAATGACGAAGATTTTGGATTAAGTGTCCTTTGATGAATTTAAAGGGATAGTTCACTCCAAGATGTTGGTGACTTTCTTAGGATTTCATTAAAGGGATAGTTAACAAAAATATTAATATTTCCTATAAATTTTTCCTTAATCCAAGATGTAGGAGACTTTTATTTCCCTTAGTAGAACTTTAAAGAATTTATTGGTATTGTATAATGCAAGTCAATGCTTACCCATTTTTGAGATTACAAATTAAGACATACAAACAAGTCCAAATCAATCCCTATGGCTCCTGATGATACACTCAGAGGTCTTGAAAAGCAAAACAATCATCTATGCAAGAAATTAAACATTATTTACAATAATATTAGCTTTAAATCACAGCCTTCAAAACAGGCCATTGACCTTCATTCTATTAATCTAAAAATCTTCTTTAATGTTCTACTGAAGAAAAATACATCTTGGATAGAGTAAACTAACAGGAAATTATTGGGTGTACTATCCATTGACATGCTAGGAAACCTTGCCCGTACATGGTATCCCTTTATTGTATGTTTGATTTCCCTTTATTATTTCATTTATTTTAATATCCCTTTATTTTATGTGCTATTATGGATCATGCTCATCAGGATTCTTTCCATTGTATTATTGAAAGTCTCTGTCTGTTTTAACAGGTTTGTGTGATGATGGCAAAATATTTTAATTTATATAATTTTGAGTTTAAAAATGTATATATATTATTTACACATTTATTAACTATATGTACACACTTAATAATAATATTTTGCTGAGTGTGTTTTTTGTGCTTGTTTAATAAACAAAATAAATAAACAAAATAAAAATGAATAAATAAAATAATCTAAATAAAAATAAATAAATAAAAATACAATAAACAAATAAAATAACAAAATACAAAATACAAAATAATAAAAAAAATAAATAAATAATTGTAAATAAAATTCTAATTATATAAATTTAGGGGTGGGGGGTTAGGAGTAGGCTAAATGCTAAATTCATGCTTTTAAGACTAGTATACTTTTATACACTACATTTACATGCTAGAAAACCTTGTCTATATATGGTATGCCTTTATTTTGTTTAATTTCCCTTTATTATTGAACTACTTTAATATTCCTTTATGTTTTGTGTTATTATGTATCATGCTCATCAGGATTCTTTCCATTTTATTTGTGAAAGTCTCTTTATTCTTTAGTCATAGGTTTGTGTTGACAAAAAAATGTAATCAATAATTTCAGGCTTGACATTTTATATAAATATTTATACATTTTTGTGCTTTTTTTTGTGCTGGTTTAGGCCTGTTATTGATAAATAAATATTACTTCAACTCTACCAGTAGGTGGCGACAATTCTTAATGAGCGAGTCATTGAATCATTCTTTCAAATGATTCGTTTAAATGACAATTATAAATAAATCAAGTGGTTGCTTTATAAACGGATCATCAATTCATTGACTCAAATGATTCATTAAAAAAAAAAACAGATCCAACACAAATCCATACAGGGATATTTTTAGCTCAATATAGTCTTTGCACGCATCTAAGGTCAAAAACACTAACACATTTTCTCATAAATTACATGTATATCTGTATTATTTATGGCATTTAGAGAGTTATTATTTTCTGTCTGGCCTAAGATGAACCTAATAAATGCAAAAAAAAATAAATAAATAAATTAAATTAAACTATTATTAAATTATTAGTAAATTAAACAGAAGGAAAAGAAAAGAATCATAAACCCATTGCAGCATCAGCTATTTTCTCTGTCTGAAATGGTCTCTGTAATCCCTCCCTCTCCAACAGTCTACTCTACTGTGTTTGATCAGAAATAAAACTCATTAACATATCTGATGTTATCAGCTCTTCCTCAGCATGCATTTGGGCTACAAATACTACTAATGCAGTGTGTTTTACCATGTCAGTGTTGGCGTAAATAACTAATAAAGCTTCTGACTGTGTTTTATCATCTGCAGGTGAAGCACTCCAGCCTAAATCTGGACGATCACGCCAGAAAGAAGATGATCAAACTGGCTGAAAAGCGCTACTGTAAAGAAACAGACACACTAACCATCACCACAGACAGGTCAGAGATGTGGAGATTTAGATTTCAGCTTTTGCCAAATCACTGCATCTGTTTAAATGCATGTTTATTGTGTGTGTTTTAGTTGCCCGCTGAGACAGCAGAATTATGATTACGCCATGTACCTGCTGACCGTCCTCTACCACGAGTCCTGGGTGAGTTTTACATCCATCAACACACGCTGAAATAAGATTATTATTTGAGTTTTAATTACAGGTCGGTTCATCGTTTACAGACTATATCTGATCTATATATATATTAGATGTTTTATTTTGTTATTAGTGCAAAAGCAGTGTAGTATTAGTTATAAAATAAAGTCGATTTGCTAATGTTGTTTGAACTTCTGTCTGGAATATGATGACTAAATGGTGGAAGTGGATCTGTTTTGTTCTCCGTTCTCGAGTGTTTGATGTCTCATGAATATTGGACAGCTCTATTGTACTGAATGTTTCAGAGGGTCCTGCTGTTTCTCTGAGCGAGACCCACATCAAACTGCAGCATGAGTAAAGGACAAACCATCCATGACCCTGCAGCTTTCGTTTCCACTGCCCTGCCTTTAGATTAATGCTGTCAAATGATAAAACGTGGTTATTCGCATCCAAAGTAAAAGTGTGTGTGCTAACATAATGTGCGTGTGTGTTCACTCACTGTGTATAAATAAGTCAAACATACATAAAATAAAAAAACCAAAATATGTACATGCAATTATTTATATATAATTTGTATTATAAATTGCAAGTATTTAATTTGTAAATTTAAATAAACGTTCTCAAATATATACGTGTGTGTACTGTGCATGTTCACTTTGCATACACACACACAGGTATATATTTGAGAATGTTTATTACACAAACATTTCTTTCACTGAAACCAAATTCTGTTTAAACCCTCTTATAATATTACATATTGTGCATTTTTTTAAAAATGTTGGATGTTTAAATTAATATAGCAAATTGGAAAATGGTCAGAAAATATCGAAAAATATAAGCAACCACTGTGTAAATCGATTGTAAAATCTTATTCACCGATTTTAAAAATTAATATAAATAAATAAATAAATTACATATTTACATTTATATATTTATATATAATTTCTATTAGATGTAAACATTAAACTTATAAATATAAATAAACATTTTCAAATATATACTCAAACATTTAAAAATATATCTGACCAATGTGTAATTCAATTGTAAAATTGTATACACAGGTTAAAAAATAAAAATAAATACATTTATTAATTAAATATAAATAAATAAAAAAATTCAATAAATAAAAATATAAAAACAAATAAATAAAAAAATAAAAAATATTAATAAAATGTAAATAAATGATAAAACATAAATTAATTAATTAAATAAAAAATTTGTAAATAAATAAATAATAAAAATATATAAATAAAAATAAACAAATAAATAAATATAAATAAAAATAAAGAATTAAAAAAATAAGTTAAATAAAAATATAATATTAAATTTAAATAAACAAATAAATAAAAAAATAATAAAATAGATAAAATTAATAAACTAATAAAATAAAATAAATTAATGAATGAATGAAAAATTGCATATAAATAAAATAAAAATAATAAAAATAAATAAATAATAAAAAAAAAATATATATATATATTTTTTTTTTTAAGTGGGAGGGGTAGGTTAAATGCAAAATTAATGCTTTTAAGACAAGTATACTTTGAACTATGTAAATATATTTACTGTTGAAGTATATTTCGCAAATTAGCAAATATGGGTAGCTGTAGGCATGTAAATGTATTAGGAATAAAGTTGTCACATTTTTAAAATTCATACAGACATAAACAAAATAAATCACTCCCAAAAATACTTAATTACTAGTTCAGTTTAAATCCTTACCTTGATTTTGAGCCAAATGTTTAGTGGTGAAACCAGAGCAATCCATTGAACGTCTCCCAACAAACATCACTCAATTAGCCTCCTGATTATCCACCTGATGTTTCAGCTGCTTACATGATTGACAGCTGTCTCGACCAATGAGCATCTTGACAGTGGAAACAGTGGCTGAATAGAAGCGTCTGATTGGCCGACAGTGAGATTCCATTGGAAAAAGCTCCTGCAGAATCTCATTACAGCACGATGAAATGAGTCATAAATAATTCACGTTATATTTGTCCTCTGGAGCCGTCTCCACTTACCCCTGAGCTCACGATCAAAGTTGTGTAATTGACAGCCAATGTAATGTGACAGTGTCTTTTGTGAATTAAGTGAGACTTGAAAAAGTGATTAGTAACCTTTGAGTATCGCATGATTCACCTCATTAGCACAACAGAGGGTGAATTAGCAGGCGCTCCTCGATAAAACACAGATTAAGCTGTAATTTATACACTTGAACTTCTCAGAGTCTGCAAACTGAAGGCCTGGGACACAGATGAGCCGCTCTCTGTCTGTTTGACTGCCATAAAGCACATTCCTAAAAGGACAGTTCACTTGGAAAATGAAAACCATCATCATTTACACACTGTTAGCATGATTTAGCATGTTATTAGCATAATAATTGACATTGATAACAGGATTTAACATTGTTAATATTATTTAGCATGTTGCTAACATGTTTAACCATGCTATTAGCAGGTTTTTGCATGTCACATGCATGCTTTATTAGGTTGTTTAATCATGATGCTAACATGGTTTAGCATATTTTTGCTAGCAATTTGTTTGCATGGTTACCATGTTCACAGGAATTAGCACATTTTTAACATCCTAATGTGTTATTAACATGAATGAGCATGCTGTTAACATGATTTAGCATGTTCCCTGCTAAATAAAAACAGCTTAAACTAGCCTAAGCTGGTTTGCTGGTTTTAGCTGGTGGACCAGCCTGGTTTTAGAGAGGTTTTGACCATTCCAGGCTTGTTTCCAGCCATTTCCAACCTGGTCTTAGCTGGTCAGGCTGGGAGACCAGGCTGGAAATGACCAAAACCCTTCTAAAACCAGGTTGGTCCACCAGCTTAAACCAGCAAACCAGCTTAGGCTGGTTTAAGCTGTTTTTTCCAAAGGGTTGCTAACATGATTTAACATTAACATTATTTAGCATGTTGCTAAACATGTTTTTATGTCATTAGCATACTTTATATGCTTTACCATTATGCGAATATAGTTTAGCATTTGATTTATCGAGTTGTTAGCATGATGTTTACATGATTTAACACATTGCTAACCTGTTTTAAAATGATGTTGCTAACATGATGTTAACATGATTTAGCCATTTGCTAGTATATTAGCATGATGTAATATTGTTTACATTTTGTTAAGATTTAATATTGTTAACATTATTTAGCATATTGCTAACACATTTAATGTTGCTAGCAGGTTTATTTTGCATGTCGCTAGCATGATTTAGCACACTGATAATACTGTTAGAATGATTTAGTACATTGCTAATGTAAATTAGCATTTTTTTGGATAGCTGTTAAGGATTGCTAGTGTTAGTGCTAGTGCTAGCTTAAATACTGTATGTATAAAAGTTGTGATTCACTCAATAAAAAATTTTTAGTTCAGATCAGTTTGAAAAGACATAGCTGCGCAAGTCAGAAGTGTCTAAAGGTCTGTTCAGAGTTTGCTGGTTACAGCTACAAAACTCTCAGAGGAGATGCGTTTAAAAATATTTTATTTGCCCATTAAGTAGCACATTAGCGAGAATTAACTTCTTTATAGATTGTTTATATGGTTCACCAAGAAGCTAACATGAGCATTTGTTGCTAGGATAATTTAGCAAGTGTTTTAGCATGCTTAACCATGTTCTCATGATTTAACACATTGCCAACAAGTTTTAAGATCTTACTAGCATATTTATGACGCTAACATTGCTATCGTGATTTTACAGTCAATAGCATGACTGATAATGTTACTAGGATGCTTTAGTACATTTTTAGCATACAATTATCACAGTAGATCAGCATGTTAGCTATCTGGGGCCAACATCATTAGTCGGCGCTCTTCGCTAAAACACAGATTAAGCTGTAATGTATACACTTGAACTCCTAGTGGGCAAACTAAAGGCTACGTAACTGCAGTACAACATGTCTTTGTGGAGTGAAATCCGCAACCTTTCGCATTCAGACGAGGTCGACAATACAAACGTATCAGGTATCAATACTCGACGTTTCTAAAATATGATAAAACTCTCAAAATCGAGCATGATTTAACAAATTGCTAGCTTGATTTAACATAATGCTTACATGATTAAGCATGTTACTAGCAGATTAGCGTAATTCAGATCAGTTCGAAAAGACATAGCTGTGCAAATCAGAAGTGTCTAAAGGTTTGATCAGAGTTTGCTGGTTGTAGCTTGAAAACTCTCGGAGGAGATGCATTTTAAAATATTTTATTAGTCCATTAAGTAGCACATTAGCAAGAATTAACTTCTTTTTAGATTGTTTATATGGTTCACCAGGAAGCTAACATGATTTAGCATTTGTTGCTAGGATGATTTAGCAAGTGTTTCAGCATGATTTATCATGTTCTGATGATTTAACACATTGCTAACATGTTTTAAGATATTAGTATATTGTTAGTATGATTTAATGTTACTAGCATATTTTATGATGCTAACCTCGCTAACGTGATTTTACAGTCAACAGCATGATTTAGCAGATTGATAACGTTGCTAGAGTGCTTTAGTACATTTTTAGCATTCAATTATCACAGTAGATCAGCATGTTAGCTATGTCGAGCCAGCATCATTAGCTGGCGCTCTTCGCTAAAACACAGATTAAGCTGTAATGTATACGCTTGAACTTCTCCGAGTGGGCAAACTGAAGGCTTCAGACGCAGGTGAGCTGCATTAAAACACGTCTTTGAGGAGCGAAAAACGTGACCTTTCGGATTCAGACGAGGTCGACAACACAAACGTATCAGGTGTCATTACTCGCCGTTCCTAAAACACCACAACAAACGCTGGAGATGTGTGCTTTTTCCCATCATGCTCTGCAGCAGCGGGTTTGTATGTCTGTGCTCTTAGACTCAGTCCAGCTTTGTTTGCTGTCCTGCTTGGGAAGTGTAACGATGTCCGCTGGCCTTTCGCTAACACAATAGCCTGCACAGTGGTGCTGCTAGCTTCAGGACGGGGTCTCTAGTGACGTCGACTGGGAACGGGACGCCACAAAGCACACGATTGTTCAGGGCGATTGTATCTCCAAGACCTGATTTAGCTGCCAATAACCCATTCAAACTGTGTTCACGTTGACTAGAAGAGCTTGTGGAATTAATGTGGCCTGGATGGATTTCAAGAGGTTAAATATGAGCATTTTTAACCTATGTCTACATTGCCTAAAGGCATAAAAAAGCGTGTGTGTGTGTGTGTGTGTAAAATGTGATGTAATATATAAAAAATATTAATGTATAAAAAAAATTGGGAAAAAAAGAAATATAAATGTTAAAATAAAATGTATATTAAATAAATTTTGAATAGTTTAGATATCTAAAATATATAAATATTAATATTCCTAAAAATAGGCAAAGAAACAAATGTAATGCTCAAATAAAATATATAAATCTATTTTAAAATTTAATATAAATACATTTTGAATAATTTAGATATTTAAAAAAATAAATCTATAAAATATAAATATTTTAAAATCTTACATATTGATACAATTTGGCATTAATTAGGTATCTAAAATCTAAAATATTAATGTATCTAAAAATATGAAAAGAAAAAATATAATGCTAAAATAAAATATATAAAAATATTTTAAAATCTAATATAAATTATATAAAGTTGGAATAATTTAGATCGAAATTAAATATATACATTTTAATATACCTAAATAAAGAAAGGCAAAGAAAGAAATATATTGTTAAAATAAATAAAGATATTTTAAAATCCATAAATATTATGCATCTAAAATTGGGAAAGAAAACTAATAATACTAAGATAAAATATAGGAATACATTTTTAAAATCTAATATATATTAAATAAACTTGGAATCATTTAGATATCTAAATATATAAGTATCAATATACCTAATATAGGCAAAGAAAGAAATATAATGCTTAAATAAAATATATAAATCTAATATATGTTAAAAGAATTTGGAATAATTTATATATACAAAAATATAAATAATAATACACCTAAAAACAATTGGCGAAGAAAGAAATATAATGCTAAATTAAATATATAAAAATCTATAGTAAAAAAAAAAAAATATATATATATATATATATATATATATATATATATATATATAAATGGGAATAATTTAAACATCTAAAATATAAATAAATATTAAGTTATTAATATAATATTAAGTATTATTATTATTATAATAATATACTTTATATAAAAAACTTTATATAAAAGTTAAGAAAGAAATTTAATGTTAAAATAAAATATAAAATATATTTTTAAAATGTAATATAAATTAAAGACTTTTGGAGTAATTTAGATATCTAAAAAATATATAAATACTAAATGTATTTTAAAAAGTGGGAAAAAATTAATTTAATACAAAAATTTTATATATAAATATTTAATACAATTGAATAGTTTAGATATCTAGAAAAATATATAAATACTAATGTATCTAAAATAATTGTGAGAGAAAGAAATATAATGCTAAAATAAAATATATAAATATAATGCTAAAATAAAATATAATATGTTAAATAAAATGGGAATAGTTTAGATTCCTAATAATTTTTATATATTTAAAAAATAAGCAAAGAAAGAAATATAATGCTAAATTAAATATATAAATATATATAAAAATATCAAGTTTGCCCTAAAACAATGAACATTCATTCTAGTCTTAGGAAACTTTGAACTTTATTGATCCTCTATTAGTTGTCGATCTTTTATTAATGGTTCAAATGTAACTAAAATGAATAGTTAGATATAAATAAGTAACTAAAGCTAAATAAATAAAAAAATCTAATCTTTTTTATACAAAAAAAACTTTCATTAAAATATTTTGAATAACAAAAATGCAAATATAAATAAATATAAATAAACTATTTTGGCTAAATGTATAAAAACCAACATCTCTTTATTGTTTGTTTGTTTCAAACAATATAATTTTACTTGTATTTAAAATATTTTCAAAAATGTTTCGTTAAACATTTTTACACAAAATTACCAAAAAATGTGTTTTATAGAAATGTAGTTTTAAAATCTTATTAATCAAAAATATTTGCCTATTTATTTATTTTATAGTTATAGTATCCATACAGAGGACTGAAAGATTTTCAGATCAGATGGTAAAAGAGTCTCACTATACTGTCTCAAAACTAAAATCTGATGCAATTTAATATCAAGCAAAGATTTGGCGGATCAGTTAAACCACCAGCACAGTTTGTGGCCTTAAAAAAAAAGCAAAGCATTGAGCGTCTCCACATCTTCAGTCCTCAATTATACTCCCATTCTCTCAAGCAAAAGGCCAATCTCATCAATTAGTCGCAAACCATTTGATTTGCCTCTTCGGCTAAATTGAATCATTTGGGCCAACAGTCGTAATCAAATCCTCAAAGTCCGACCAAACCACCTTCATCTCCATAGAAACCAGCCAATCCATCAGTCGCTCCCTAAGTAGTGCCCTGCGGCCGCAAATGAAGGGAAGGAATGGAGTGTTGTTGGAATAGGGATGGCTTTGGAGGGCAAGGCTTGTATTGATAGTCATTAGTCTGGAGCACCTGCACTGCGAGAGGGTTATCAGCCCCGCGGCTCCAGCACAAAGACGTTTTTGTCATCGAAGAATTGGGAAAATTCAGACTTGGGGAAAAGAGGGATTCTGGGAGATCTCATTAAACATGAGCTGTGCTTTACATTCTGGCAATCGTTCAAGTGAATCAATGTTTTGGTTTAGCTAATGTATATTTCCTCACTGCCAAGTCAAGCACAATTAAGGCAACTCTTATGAACATTAAACTTTTGTTCTCTGAAATATTAAAAAGTTCATATTCAGAAGATATTAGTGTTCAAACTTTGCTTCCTCCAGTATGGATCAAGGATTTCTATGAAACACAGGCTCACATTAGCGTATGTTTATTGGGAAGCCACAAAAACTTTCTTAAAGGGCACATAGTTTACCCCTTTTTTATGATTTAATATTAATATTATGGTTCTGAGTGTGCCAGTTTAGGTTCAGTTCAACACACAGTTCAGATGTTTTTATTATAATGTGTTAAAAATAGTGCTGTCATTCGATTAAAAAAAATTAACTAATTAATCGCACCTTTTTTTAAAAATGAATCGCGATTAATCGCATTTAAAATACTGAAACTTGTAATTTTGGCTATTTAAATGTGAAATTAATGTAAACGCAAGATAAAAGATATTTTAATTTAAAATAGTATTGTTTAATAGAATTTTTGTTTAACTTGTAACACAGATTTCTTCATGTAAACAACATACCCACAATAAACCATCAAGATCCTAGCTTGACAGCCATATTTATTACAGAAATTAAAACACAGGCATGTTAATGACATTTTAAATTTCAAAACAATCAATGCCAATAAAGAAAACATTGATTTCCATGTGGGATTCTAAGTGGACTGCAAAAAATGCCAAAATACAGGAATTGCAGATATGGAAAATGAAAAATTATAAAAATAAACTGTAGAATACAAACTGTTGCACTCATTGTAAAGTTGTATTGCTGTGAGTTGAGAACATTAATTATAGAGTAGAAACAATTTTGCTCAATCCTCCTTTACATTCATCCAGTTGCTAAGACTAGGAGTATCCCGCAAGTGCACAGAGACTCCCAAATGCCCGCAAATGAATGATAATTTCTTGCAAACCGGTCGTTAAATACATTGCACACCCCTCTCGCCCCTACTCGGATACGTCGCTCACTCCACCCCTGACACCCCTCAACGGGCCTGACAAATACACACACACAACGCGCTGCAGACGTTTTGGCCCCAACGGCGTTCCATACTGGAGCGACTCCCGTCAGATTCAACACGCATGATCACGTTCATCAAATCTGCTTAAACTAAGCGTCCTAAAGTATTACTGTATTTCACAAGGATTCTGACACAACAACGCGAAGCATACGCTTTCGTTGCATTTAATGAGGAAACACGCTAAACTTGGAGGCTCATGCTGAAGGGCAGAGTAATGCCCTGTCTTTGACAGCTCGCGACTTCATCAGACGTTCTGAGTACATTTACATAAGACACCAATACTCCGATTTTAATATGATTAAGATTATACTCTCATTAAAATTCTACCATGTAGCCTAAGCAGCGATTTTATTACCTTAAAGGAACACAGAGTCACGAAATGTGGAGGATTTTCTTTCTGTTCGCCATGCGGTATCAACTTACAACAGAAGTCCAAAGTTAAAAATAAAACACCCGAAATTGCATGAAACTCTGGAGAGCCTGGTGATGCAACTAATTGTTTTATACTGAAACTTGCCTTCAGAAAGTGCTTCCTTGGTCTTATCCACATTTATTGCATGTTGAACACACGTCCACCACAACAGGAAGTAAAAAAACCTGAACTGCGTTAATTGTGTTAATTTTTTTTAACGCGTTAATTATTTAAAATTAATCGCATGCGTTAACGCACTAATTTTGACAGTGCTAGTTAAAAAGTGTCATGTTGGGGGGGTTTACACAGTTTGCTGTTTTAGGGGCGTGTTGCTTCACATGAAAATTAGTTTCGGCTTCCCGCCCGACGTAACAAGGGGGCGGAGCCAAGAGCTCCCACGCTCTGTGTTTGCAACGGACAGGCAGACAGAGAGAAGCTAAGCTAAGCTAAGATCAGCATTCAGCCGTACATGTACGACTCGGACACAGACCAAGCAGAAAGTACACAATCATTTGTGTCTTTGTATAGTCTCTGTGTACAAATGCCGAGCTTGTACATCGAGACTGATAACCACACACACTGAATTAACTTTGACTGAGGCACCGAATGCGCCGCGACACGGCACACCAGACACTCTCAGTGACGCGGCAGAAACATTAAGTGTCCTGAATCGTCGCGCCACACATTCCAGAACTCCAAATACAAGCCTCCACCAGGGCAAACACAACAGCGCCGCGGCCGCCGATTCAAAGCTCTGCCGTGTGCACTCTGACAGAAACCCACGCCCAGAACTCACGCAAAAGGTACAAGCAGTAATTCTGATTAGAGCAGTAATGTGGAGAATATTGATCTTGTGTTGAGCCCAATGAGCCTTACATCTAAAAATAGAGCACGGGTGTTCCTTTAGCGATATCGCTTTGACTCACATGTTGAAAATGGTGGACGTGCAACAAGAAACTAAATACTGAATAATCAATACTGGTGGGCGGGGGGACCGCACTCCTACGTAAAGTTGCGGTCGGTCTGAAAACCGCTCCAATTGGTCCACCGTTTTTATGTTGTTAAATTGAAAAAATAGACTGGGTGTGTTTATATCAGCCCGATATGACGGTCTATACACTATACTTACACACGTCTCTCCAAAAAGCTTGAAAAGTAGATTTTTTTACCATAGGTGCCTTTAAAAACATACATTCGTCCGCAGTTTGCAGGTAAACTGAACACTAGGGGGCAGTATGACGGCAAAAACTTTGTTTCTTTTCACACTAATGATATTTACAGGGACATATTATGGACGAATACTAATTTTTTAATGCAATTCTTTGCACAACATCAAATAAATACCACAATACTACTTAGCGATCTCAAGACATACCCAAATGTTTTACAAAATTCGCAAAAAAATTGTAAACAGCACCCTCTAGTGGATTTGTCACCTGAAATGTACAATGAAATGTACCTTAATTAATGTATTTAAAACTCACAAAAATGTAAACAGCGCCTTCTAGTGGATTTGTCATATGAAATGTACAACAATCTGCATGGTTTCCTCTACATTCATTCTTCTATGACGGAGCGCCACGGCAAAATTGATCCCGCCATGGCTACATTAAAGCTTTTCATTTAAAACATTCAGTCGTGTTTTTTTTTTGTTTTTTTTTTTTGTTTTGTTTTTTTGGTGATAGTCGCACAAAAATGTATTAAAAAGTTGGTGAAATACAAAAGCGTGAACTTTTTTGTAACCGTAGTAGTTCTGTGCGTCATTTGTTTAACCCTTTAAGGTTACGTGCTGACTGGCTGACTGATACGTTATGTCGCTGTAGCTTACTATGGCGAGGGAGGCGAGCGCGAGTATTTACTATGCTCCATCAGTCTGTCTGTTACTAATTTGTTGTAAACAAAAAAATGCCATTGGTTAATTTTAAAAAGGGGAGGGGCTACTGAATATACCCCGCCCCACCTTTATGTTTCAATACAAATTAAAGTGTATTTCAATCACTTAAAGTTTGTTGCTTGTGTATTACTGTGTTTTTTTTTTCTATTTTAAATGCAAGTAGCTGATGACTTTTCTATTTTATGACTAAAAATAGTCTTTAAATGTTCTACTGAAGTTAAAAAAAGCTCCTCTTGAATTGCCTGAGAGTGAGTAAATGTGGATTTGAGTGTCTTTTCAAGTGAATGCTCGGTGGCGTCAGTGGTAATCAGAGCTGCTCATCGAGTTGTGCTACTTACAGCAGGTCCTGCACAGATCAGCCTGGTGTTTTTATAGTGCCAGAGTTAC